>NW_006359724.1:0-666 GCF_000327345.1 Myotis davidii
AATTGTTTTCTTTTTAAAGCAGATGTTGTTTAAAAAATAGATAATATAACTGCTAAATCTGAACACTGGGATTTTTGAAATGCATAAGAAATATGTATAAAGATAGTTTAGCCATGGGGAAAATAGAGGTATAGAACCTCTTCCATATTAGAAAACATAATAATAAAATACTAAAGAAATGTAGAAGAAATGAAAATACCTACTGGAGAATGTTTTGCCTAATTATGTAGACAGAGCTGTTTGGGGACAATGTTGCTATCAAATTAAGAGTAAAAATGCAGAGTAAATGATCCCACCTGTCATGGCCTATGTCCCCTTGCCCCAAATCAATTCTATATATTAAGTATCCTGAATAATTGAACTTAAATATAATCTTAGCATACCTAAAACATACCTTATTTCTAAGGACAATATTAATAATGTCATCGTAACCCCATGGAAGATATAGGAGTTAAGGTATAGACTTAAAACAATTAAAAAAGAAAACCAAAATTATAGGCGTTGAAACAAGATTACAGCATATTACTTGGTTGAGTATAAGTCCAGTCCACCTAGATAGGCTCTTCATCATGAGGTCATCTAGAGAACCTCATGGTCAAACTAGTGAAACGAATCCATTGCTTTTAATAAGTGAGCGCTATCTCTGGGTCTGAGCTTTTACTACTT
>NW_006359725.1:0-666 GCF_000327345.1 Myotis davidii
AAATGCAGAAAATATCAAAGGAGAATAAAAACCTGTACTGATTCTTCTGCTAACCAACAAGATACACCTGGATGAATCACTGATTTTCTCTGTCCCCATCTGTTATATGAGAGAAACATCAGATGATAGGCAAGGTCCCCAGATGCTCTACTGTTTAATGATTCTAGACATAGAAAATTATCTGATACGGACACAGTTCCATGGTTTATATTACTCAGAGACAGCACATTGTCTAAAAAGGCGATGGGTCTTTGATGTCAGCCTGACTTTGATTTTGAATTCTGGTTCCACCACTTACAAACTGTGGAACCTCAGGGAAGCTGCCTGTGCTTCCGCATGTATATAGAGTAGGATAAACAAAACGTATGGCAGAGAGTTGCTTCAAAGCCCAAATGAAATGATGAGGTGCGCCTATCATAGTGCCCCCTTCAAAATTAGTGGGGTTACGTTCCTCTATTCTTTTTGGGTACTGAGTTAAAATAGAAAAGAGCATTCTTTTTTGAACAAAGGAAGAAATAATTATAACTGTATAACTTTGAGAAAAGTTTAGTTACATGAACTCTTCTATCAGTATGCTGGATTTAGTGTGTGAAACCTTTTTCCCTTTAGCATTTATTTATTATACAAATACTAGAGGCCTGGCACACAAATTTCTGTACTGGTGTG
>NW_006359726.1:0-666 GCF_000327345.1 Myotis davidii
GCCAAAACGATCTTGAAAAAGAACAAAGTTGGAAGTCGCACATTTCCTGATTTGAAAACTTGCTACAAAGCTACAGTGATGAAACCAGTGGCACTGTGATAAAGACAGAGACCAAAGGAATAGAATGGAGAGCCTAGAAATAAATTCACTTTATGAAAGAACTCCAGGTATGGCCTAGTGATTTCCAGGTAGCTCTAAGGGCCACTATCACAGCCTCATTTCAGCTCTGCTCAACAGAAAATGCCACCACGTTTTAAAGAACTATACTTCAAAAATAAGTGGCCATGCTTTTCTAGTAAAACATCTTTCAAATAATATATTCTCCCCCACCCCCAAATGTCATCCCAGGTCCCATCTTAATGGTTCTTAGGCATTTGTTTGCTTGAGGATGGTCAATTATTGAAGTCTTCCATTTTATTCTCAACATTCCTCAGGACAGTTGATTTTGTAAGCATGTCAGTCAATCTACCAAGTCAGAAGTCAAGTATCTGCCAAGCACAATTGCTATGCCTAGAATGACAAATTTTATTCAAAGACAGCCTGTTGCCCTGGCTGCTATGGCTAAGTTGGTTGGACGTCTCCCCATGCACCAAAAGATTACTGGTTCAATTCCAGTCAGGTACACATGGGTTGGGGCACATGCCCAGGTTTCAAGCTCGATCCCCA
>NW_006359727.1:0-666 GCF_000327345.1 Myotis davidii
AAATATTTTTGGGAAGAAGAACAACTCCTTTCTAGGTAAGTTGTCTGTTCTGTGTACAAATGAGGCTGGTCTTAGACAGTATGACATCACTGGGAAGCCTGGCAGTTTGGTTCAGACAGAGAGCCCAGAATGCAGGCTGAACTGACCTGGATTCTTGTCTTCACTCTGTTACTGACTCACTGTGTGAACCCTGGGCAAGTCACCAGACCTCTGCTTTCTCTTCTGTAAATAGAAGAGATTGGCCAGAGTATTTTCTGTTTTGTCACTGTCCCAAAATAGAACCTTCATGTACACAGGACAGTCATAGGTCATTTTTATGTCCTTAAGACTATCCAGCGATATCCAACCATCCAGTGTTGTTCAATGAATGCTAATTAGTAGAAATATTTTCTTTGTTTTTAACATTGTAGGGTGAGTGGCAGTAAGACTTCTGTTGTTGTTTTATTTTATTCCTCTCCTTTTGTTTTGAACAATACAGAGCCCAGTAAAACCACAAGAGTGTGTGAATGAATAAAACATTCCGTGTCACTCAAAAAACTAGCATTCTGTGCTAGCATTGATCGAGGGGCTGGTTGGGACAACAGTAAATACCAGAGATTTACATAATTGGGAAGCATTACCTAACGGAAAAATAGGCAGAGGCTCTCCCAACTCCCCCCCCCCCCC
>NW_006359728.1:0-666 GCF_000327345.1 Myotis davidii
CATTCCAGGCAAAGGAAATAACAGTGTGAATCACGGCAAAATCAGCATAAACTGCGCTCTAGGTTATAAACTACAAGAATGTACCAGTAAAGCTAGAAAGGAGATGGCAGAAGAAGAGATAGGTAAGGGATAGTTCATGGGGATCCTGACTAGCTCTACTAAGGAGTTTGAGACTACACTGTAAGCCAGTGCTTTTTGATTTATCTTAAAAAAAATTTTACCTGAATGTTCAAAACATGGAAATGAGCAAGAAACCAAATGCTTCTCCATTTAGGCCTTACAGGACATGAGTTATTGACCATTTAATAGTTACAGAATGAAACCTGCTGTCTATGTTGATAATGTTCCACCCGTTGGCAGGTCCGCAGTCCCTAAATCGGAATAGAAGTCTATTATGCTGATGGTTCCACAAGCACATGTGCAGAAAGAGCTCTTCAATGAAGCATGGCTTTTATTCCCACGAAGCCTGGTGGTGTTTGGTTTGATCTCTACAGAAAGCACATCAAATTAGAGGTTTATTTTCTATATTGCTTTGTACAGTTCCCATGTAAAGAACCACTCATAATCATCATAAAACCAAATTCTTCCCTCACACATATTATCTATGGAAGAGCCACTCACTCCTATTACAGCCTATTCAGGGAATGCTTCTTCTGTCATATTGAA
>NW_006359729.1:0-666 GCF_000327345.1 Myotis davidii
AACAACAACAACAACAAACTAAAATCTTCATATGTTTGGAAATTAACCAATAGCTACCTGTAAAAAACTATGTAAATTTTTAAAGTGTATTGAAATAAATGATAATACTACATATTAAAATTTATGGAATAAAAACTAAAGCCATGCCTTCTGGGAAATACCTTAACTGCCTATGTCAGGAAATAAAAATAGGCTACAAAGCACTTATCTAAGTATCCATTTCAAGTACCCACAAAAATAACAACAAATTGAACCCCCCAAAACATAAAAAGAATGTATAATAGAGAAAATATACAAATAATCATATAATAAAGAGGATCAAAAGCTATAGTTGATTCTTTAAAAAGACTAAGAAGATTAATTAAGAAATAAAAACATCAAAGAGACAAATAAACAACAACAGTTATGAAAGGGTAGATGACACCATAGATCCACCAACATTAAAAAAATATTAAGAGGATATTTTGAAAAAGTTGGGGTAAAAACACAGCTTTCCAAAAAACAAACAAAAAAAGAAATAGAAAATATGATCAGCTCTGTAACTACTAAAGAAATTGAACTTTAAAACTCCCCAGAAAGTAAAGTCCAGAACCACAATGTTTTATCAGGAAACTCTACCTAGGATATAAGGAAGTAATAATGCCAATCATTCACAAATTCTTCCAG
>NW_006359730.1:0-666 GCF_000327345.1 Myotis davidii
TCTCTCTAAAGAATGGGTTGTGCTGCTCTTTCTCGCTGGATCGGCTGAAGGGATTGTCCGCTGACTTCCTGTCCTGGGACAGGGGCGCTTGGCAATCTTCCCTGACCCCCCTGAGGGCTGAGGTGGAAGGCTGGCCACCAGGATCCTGGTCAAGCCCCCAGCAGGACCCCGGGAGGTGCTCAGGGAGTGAAACGCTCCTTGTTCTTCCTAAGTTTCAAAAAGAGCGACTCTGGGCCGCTCCACAGGCGCCGCACCTGCTGCTCGTGCTCCAGGAGGTCCTGGGACAGCCTCCACTGCTGTCGGCGGAAGCGATCCACGTTCCCCAGCTGCAGGGCGGCGTCCTCCCGGGCCTCCCGCCTCACAGAGTCGCACTCAGCCCGCGAGAGGCCCGTCACGTCGGGGAGCGTCTGCAGGAACAGGACGTCCACAAGCGTCTGGAAGGTTCCCATGGTGCTGCGGTACAGCTCCTGCAACCGAGAGCCACACAACAGGGTTCCCGTCAGACCACAGGTCGTCCAGGGAGCGTGAGTACAAGGCTGGACTCCGAAGAGTGGATGCTTTCTGTGCTCATGACGGCCAGGACCACGCTTAACACATTAAGCAAGGAGCTGGGAGTGACACTGCTTAGTTTAAAAGAACCAGTTAGGATTTTCAGAATTGAAGAAT
>NW_006359731.1:0-666 GCF_000327345.1 Myotis davidii
ATCCACTGAGCCAAACCGGTTAGGGCAAAACTCACCCTTTTGTAAGAAGAGATTCCCCAGCTGGAATCAGAAAACCAGTAGGCTCAAGACTCAAAAAAAGCTAATGTTTCCCTTGGAGTTCTAAGGCAGGAAAAGTTATATGCCCCAGGTCCAGATAGTCAGGAAGAGGAGTTCCTTGTCACCAGAGGGAGAGTGAGCCGTTTTGTTCTTTCCAGCTGATTGGATGAAGGCCCACTCACACTAGGGAAGGCAATCTTCTTTACCTAACCTATTGATGCAAACGCTAATGTCATCTTCAAACACCCTCACAGACACACCCAGAATAATATCCACCAACTATCTGGATACCCCATGGCTTAGGTTTTGTTGACACCTAAAGTTAACGTATACACCTAGGTAGCTGCTACCTCCACAGCCTGGTCCTCAAGATGAACATACCTAAAGTAGAGCAGTCACAGCTAAGCCCAACCAGACCCACAGCTTAAAGCATAGCTTTCCTGCCAAGCATAGAAATCACAGTAGCATGAAAAGAAGTAATTTTTGTGTTAATCTATACGTCTAGTACTTACCTATTAGAAAACTGACTGGCCAAACATGTCTATGAGAAGTCGAAGCACAAAGTCATACTAATGTATTTAGTTGGAAGATCGCTACTGATATCTTTAT
>NW_006359732.1:0-666 GCF_000327345.1 Myotis davidii
AAATGGGGAGAGAGGAGAGGAGAGAGAAAGACAAAAAAGGGGAGAAATGAATTGGGAAAGAGAAGAGAAAGAGGTAGAGAATGAGGAGGCCTATGAAAATAGGAGAAGAAACTAAAGTTATGAACATCTTTGCTGATTGTAGATGTCAAGGGGGAACTCTCCCAATTCAGCAGAGATACCTGAGTGCTTAATTCCATCATCATTCAGTAGATTACCAGGTGGGGACACAGAGTATCCCAGTATAAAAGAGAGAGCTCCCCTCCCATCACTGAACATGTCCCAGAGACACGTTACCTTGATGGAAGATTGGGCATCTCCCACTCAGGTAGGGTCACCCGAGCTATGAGAGTTCTTCATGGCTCTCCGAGGCAGAATAAAAATGGTTATGTTGCTTCTGAGCATTTGGATGGCCCCTTATCTGTTTGCCAACTCTCTTGCCAAAGGACAAGCTAAATACAATCCAATTAGCTCTCAGCTGATAATAACTGACTAAGCTGAAACTTTGGTTTGAGGGACTAGATTTCCTTATTTTATATTACCAACAACAGTTGTGGAGTGATGGGACATAATAGGCAGTTATATTCTCTATAAATTACCTATTAAATTACAAAGCTAGTCCTGACACACTCACACAAATATCTATAATAATAAAAGCATAACATGCTA
>NW_006359733.1:0-666 GCF_000327345.1 Myotis davidii
CATCTTGAAAATAGCAAATTTCCCTTCAAGTTTGCATTGGCCTCCAGTGATCACTATGCTCTGCTTCTTGCACCACAACTTCTTGAAAGAGTTGCATTTACTTGTCCCCGCTTCCTCTCCATTCCCTCATGAACTCATTCCTATCAGCCTTTCACCACTGCACCCAACAGCTCTTCTCAAGCTCACCAGTGAGGCCTTTACCAAACTTAAACATAAACTTGTGATCCTAATTTACCGAACCTATGATCACATTTGCCAGTTAATCACTCCTTCCTTTCTCAAATACCGTCTTTTCTTCGCTCTGAGATTACTATCCTAATTGTTGCTTATTGTCTCGCTGGATGTGCTCCTCTTCTCCTTTCCTGGTATCTCCTCGTGTCCCCACCTCTAAACATGGGAGTGCCCAGGGCTCGGGCATTAGAGTGTTGCTCTTGCCTGTTACTCTCATTCCCTCAGTGATCTCATACAGATCGTGGCTTTCAACTCTGCTTATGACTCCCTATTTATTACCTCCAGCTGTCTCCAAGCTGGACATCCAATTGCCTAATCTCCTGCCTCTTCTTGTATGTCCAGTAAGCAATTCAAACCTAACTACCAATTCTGGGAAATGCAGGGCCCAAAATAACCCATGAGTTTATTGATTTCGGAGAGGGAGGGAGGGAGAGA
>NW_006359734.1:0-666 GCF_000327345.1 Myotis davidii
TTTTTTATTCAATAGACACAGATTATAGATCCATGCAAATTTAGAGAGGAAAGACTGCAAATTTAAACCTCTACATCAGACTAACCTTGAACTACTCATTTAATCTTCCTAAGCCTTGGTTTCTGCCTCTATAAAGTAAGCAAAGTAATAACTACATTACAGGGTGCTTTAGAAGTGTGCAATTAATGTGCTACATAGCAGGTAGGATAGTCTTATGCTAAGTAAGTGTTCAACTCTTGTTATTTCCCTCTTCTTGTTACTAGTTAAAAATAAAGTAGAAATATGTCATAATTAAGCGACAAAGAGGAATTTGTTTATCTTGATTTTGGGGCATCTAAATGGTGCTGCATGTCCTTCATGTAAAAATATAACATAACCACTTCATAGAAAAATTCTGATTTTACTCTTATTTTATAAGAAAATGAACTGCTTTGTTAGATTTTAGTAGCATCTCACAGATAGGAAAAATAAGTTTGGTATATTTCTGAGCTATTTTAGATTGATTTAAGGTGGGTTTTCAAATTAGGGGTTTTATTGTGTAAGGATCAAAATATAATGGTTTAGGATTGCAGGGCACACCAAAGTTTGGATTTTGTTTGGATTACATCAAAGAGACCAGTAAAGAAAACAATTATTTAATGATATTGAATAACTGAGTTAAGTAGT
>NW_006359735.1:0-666 GCF_000327345.1 Myotis davidii
GTGATTGCTTTTTACTTCCCTTTTGTTGTATTTTCATGGTTTAGGTCTTATTCATTTTCCCAAATCCAAAAGAGCTATTTGAAATGTGTAAGAGTAGCACATCTCTTAGAAAATAC
Organism: Myotis davidii; assembly: GCF_000327345.1. Lineage (NCBI taxonomy): Eukaryota > Metazoa > Chordata > Mammalia > Chiroptera > Vespertilionidae > Myotis > Myotis davidii. Next base: position 117 of record NW_006359735.1, read on the forward strand.
ACTTATAGTATTATCTAACTCATTTCTGGTAACTAGAAGTAGTACTTTAAAGACTTTTTAAATCATTGCTAATTATTACAGATAAATTCAATGAAGAAAACCTTTCTACAAATATTTTAATATTTGTTAATTTATGTGTAAAAATTATACTTATAATTCTGTAAACACAGAATTTCATTGCCAACACTGCCAGAATAGGAATTAACCTTGCCAAAATGAGCTATAATATTGGATATTTAAATAATTAAAAAATCAAATTCTAGTATTTTTACTAAAAGTAAATGAGTAATTTGACTTTCTCATATTTAAAATTTTTACTTAATTAATTTTTAAAATATGAATATCATTCATATCTATTTTAATCTCCCACATGATTTTTCAGTTGTGAAATGTCATGCAAATGAACATATCATTAAAAAGTTAATAGTTAATAGATCATAGTATATTATAGTTTAATAGCACTTTAGAAATCACTCCATTAGTGTTAAAATAACTAATATTAAAATGTCCTGAAATTTGCCCTGGCCAGGTGCTCAGTTGGTTGAAGCAT
>NW_006359736.1:0-666 GCF_000327345.1 Myotis davidii
CACACACAGTATGTAAGGAATTAACCATTTCCAATGTTTTCCATATGTTGTATTAAGCATTGGGAATATAGGTATGATTAAAGTTCAGGACTTTATAAAGCTCAGTATAGAACAAATAACAATAGTACCAACAACAGTATAAGTTAAAATTTTTAATGCTAGGACATATAAATGCATGTTACATATTAGTGAGCTCTCAAAGTAACCCTGTGAGAAGACTCCATCTTTCTATATGTCACAGGTGAGAACCTTCGTTGTTCAAAGGTTTATGGAGCTGGAATGTATAACTAGAAAGCCTTTAATTCTCTTCAAAAGATCTCCCTGGGGAATCAGGATAATTCACAGAACAGCCCAGTTTTCTAAGCTAGGATTTTAATGTATATTTTTCTCTGAAATTCTCCTTGGTAAATTTCAATGACTGTTCAGTTTCCCCATTTGAAAATGTGGAATTAAGTAGTCCAAACCTCAAGGTTTCTCTTTTAATTAACATAATCAAAGTTAGGGACTCAGAAGACCACAAAAAAACTGGAAAGCTTTGTGAAAAAAAGAATTAAATTTGGCATATTTAAAGAAAAGTTAAAAACAGGTGTGCAAAAAAATGGAAGAGACACATGAAGGATGAAGGTTGACTGGAAAGAGCCTTAAAATAAGAGAATTAGTGGAGTG
>NW_006359737.1:0-666 GCF_000327345.1 Myotis davidii
CCTGGCGTATGTCTTAGGGATTTCTATGCGGTATGCAATGTGTTTTAATAACCCTGGTTAATGTTCACTGTCTTTGAGGCTGCTTGAAGAAATAGCACTATGATTCCTGTTGCTGATGTCTCTTAAGAGAGGGTTGATTTGTGACAACATGGATGGGTTTTGAAGATATTATGATAAGTGAAATAAGCCAGACAGAGTAAAACAAATACTACATGATATCACTTACAGTATAGAACCTAAAAACAAAACCAGTCACATTCATAGAAACAAAGTGCAGAAAAGCAGTTGCCAGGAGCTGTGAGGTGGGGAAAATAGGAAAAAGTTGATAAAATGGTATAAACTTTCAGCTATAAGATGAATAATGTCTGAGGAACTAATGTATAACATTGTGACTATAGTTGAGAACTCTGTTGTATAATTGAAATTTGATAAGAGAGCAGAGTTTAAATTTTATAAGAATAGTGCTTAAAGTATTCTCATCTTCCACCCCCAAAAAGATAAACATGTGAGGTGATGCATGTGTTAATAACTAGATAGGAGAATCCTTTTGCAATGTACATATATGTCAAATCACAGTGATGCACACTTTAAATATCTTGCAATTTTATGTCAATTACACCCTAATAAAGCTGAAATGAGAGAGAGGGAAGAGAGAGAGAGAGAGAG
>NW_006359738.1:0-666 GCF_000327345.1 Myotis davidii
CATTCAACTGGCGCTGATAAGCCCAGAGCCCTCTGTTAAATTGTTAAGAGTTCAAAAGCAATAAAATATTCGGTCTTTGATCTCACAGAATATACACCTTAGATAAGAGACAATGCTTCATTAGGTTTCTGCCAGATAATTTAAAATACTGTAAAGTTATGTATAACAAATAAAGTTGTATGTGTTATAGGAATATAAACATTTTTTAAATGAACAAAAAAAGCAGACAAGTTTCTATTTCTTTGATATGCTTTCCCTCCATGTTTTCTCTGATTCCTATGTATCCTAAAGAATATCAATATTGAACTGGAAAAGCATTAATAGCAAGAACACAGGTAGGAATGACTCACATTGGTATGATTGGGTGATATTATGATTCATTATAAGTCATCAAGATTAATGAAGTGATGTGAATGCAAATAAAGTATAAGTGATTGCGGGAAGAACAAAGCAAAATTCTTAAGAAAGGAGAAGAGTAACGAGAATGCAAAGTAGTTCATGTGAACCATTTCAAAGTAAGTCCCCACTTTTGTCCAAGATAGTTCTTGGAAACGGCGACTTCAAGTCAAAGGACAAACAAGGCAACTAATGTCACTAGAGGTTAATTGATATGAGCAAGAGTTAGGTCTCTACGGCATATTTCTGGTCACAAAAACATCACCGAAC
>NW_006359739.1:0-666 GCF_000327345.1 Myotis davidii
TCTGACATTAAATACAAAAGAAAAAAACTAATTATCATGAAGCAACTGAAAATGATGAGATAAATAGAGGAAATAAACTCAAGCCAAGACACACTGTTCTTCTACTATTAAAACATGAATTTTTAATTAGGCAACTTTTTCCCCTTGGATGTTATTTTGTCTTATAAAGTATCATTCTCAAGTTTTGAGCACCCTATAAAATTCCTTAGAAAATCAGCTAGTGAGTAAACAACTAACTTCCTGAGTAATTAGAAGAAACTCTGAGATTCAAGTCTAAAAGAAATGTCCCATGAAAAAGGGATATATGTCTTCATATATATGTATATATTCATATATATTCATTTCTGCTTTTCTTATTTCATATTATTCAGAGTAGCCTAACGACACCAAGTTATCTTAGTCCTTCTCCCAATGAAGAATATTCCTCTTTTATATCATTAGCAAGGTGTACTGTGGGTGATGGGCTACACACCACATAGTCATTTAAGAACCCAGGCAATTTCTATTACAAGATAACCTACTTTTTAAGGCATCACGACCCGTGGATGGATTCATTTCATTCAGACATCTGACACAGGAAAAGATTGAGGATATCAGAGGAGACTTTAGGGATCAGGATAAGAATTAGGAAACAGGCCCTAACCGGTTTGGCTCATGGATAGAGCG
>NW_006359740.1:0-666 GCF_000327345.1 Myotis davidii
GGGGGGGGCTATTATATTAGGAAGATAATTGGATTATAACAGCTTCTAGTTTCTTTCATTTCTGAGATCCTTTAACTGTGCTCTTTGCTGTGGCTATGGCCACAAAATCACTGGTGAGTAGAAACATTTGCTAAGTAGAGTAGGAACATCTTGTTCTTACTTATTCTGGACAAACCCTTGCTGTCCCCTGTTCTGAGGGCACTGAAAGTGCATCATCATTAATTATTTATAAATCTCCCATCTGTGTAACTAATTAGCTTCCCTGAACACGGGAAATGTGACTCTCCACTGAGGGTAGATCCTGAGAGATGAATATTCAACTTATAAATTAGGACTACTTGTCCAATGAGAGTGAGAGCTCAAAGGTTGGGATATTTTGTTTTTTCATATTTAGGAATAAGAAGAATATATGAAATGTTCATAAGGAACATGAGTGAGGTCTTGGAGTATCTAAAGGACCACCACTTAAGAGAGCTCAAGTGGTCCTGAGGGTAAAGCTGGGGCCCACAGCACATGTGGCAAAAACTTTACAGCAGTTAGAGCTGCCTGAACCGGAATGGGGTCTTTGGGGAAGTACTGAGTTCCCTGTCATCACTGAGGTGTTCAATCTAACTACATGCCCACTATGAATTAGAATCAATTTCTAGGTTTTGGACCAGATGACCT
>NW_006359741.1:0-667 GCF_000327345.1 Myotis davidii
GTCAGTAACAATCTAATGAGATTGTTTGAAAAACTATACAAATAGAATAATTGTATGTGTGTATACATATGTGTGTGTGTGTAAACAAAACTAAAATGAAACATACCCCAATTTTAAAAACTACAAATGGACCAAACTTACTTAAGATGAAAACACTTCCATTTTGTACAGGGAATCTCCTAAAACAATACAACTCAGAGAGATTAAAAACTTAAGAAATGGGAAATGTGAAGCAGATAATTAAAATTAAAAAAAATGTATCAAGAGTCAAAGTCTTATTATCAGACAAGATAAAATACAAAGGAAAGAAGCACTAAACAACTATATAATAAATATGGGGGAAATCCACAGTAAACATCTAATAGATAATCTTTTATGCCCTAATGAAAAACGTGTAGCATCATCAGGATGAAAATAATAACTAGAGATAACACCTAAATAAAGTGCTATAAATACTTTAGCAGTAGGCAACTTTGGCTCACCTAAGTGCAGGATAGATCAAGTAGTCAAAAAATAAGATCCTATATAATAGACTTCTGGATCAAATGTAATAAGATGTACTAGTTGATATTAAGTTAACTTTGCTCCCTGAACATAAAGAACAAGATAGCCTGAATTTTCTAGTACCCATCAGACATTCATATTAGGAAACACACACACACACCCC
>NW_006359742.1:0-666 GCF_000327345.1 Myotis davidii
GGAGACTTGACTTGGGGTGGTGAACACACAACAGGATATAAGACGATGTATCGTAGAATTGTATACTTGATTCCTGTGTAATTTTATTAACCAATGCATCCCAATAAATTCAATTAAAATTTTAAAAATAAAAAGATAAAAACCCCACAATACCAATTTAAAATAAAAGGAGCAATTAGTACAATGATGTTGTTATGTCACAGAAAATGAATTCTTAAAAAACTAAGTCTTAAAAAGGTTAATATAATTAATCATTGAATTAACACAATTAAAATAAATCTATGTGGATATAGGGAGTTCACAGAGTGAAGTTGCTTAAAACTCATAACAAAGTTTAAATGTTAAGCCTGTCCAAAACTTGATTGCCTGAGCAATATCCTTAAGTGTCCTATAATTCAAAAAAATGCATAGATATAAAAGACAAATGGAATATTTTATTGCAAACATTATATCCTCTAGTGTCAATAATTTTATGGCTCTTGGCTCTCCAAGTAAAGTCTCAGAGTGTGGGGTGGAACTTGGAAGCCAATACACTTAGAAGGCCAATCGGCCCAGTGAAACGAGCACCAGGCAGATTTTAGAGGCTCACTCGACAGTTTTAATGTCCAAATAAGCATCCTGCTTTGGATTTGGTTCAAATTCACATTTAGCCTTGACTTGCGGCAA
>NW_006359743.1:0-666 GCF_000327345.1 Myotis davidii
ACACACACACACACACACACACACACTTTAAGACAAAGGGAGAGGCAGCAGCAGAATTCTGCTTACCTTGCCTGTCACTGATAAGAAAGTTGTGTCTATTTCTAATTTAGCAATAGTGCAAAAGAATAATTCAGTCATGTGCAAATACTGCAAACATATTGCTAAGATAAGTAGCCCTGAGGTGATTTCTAAGAAAGTGCTGATCATGTAAGTTAATACTGCTTGTGGAAAGCTTTAACTTATGTATTCAATTTATTTTCAAGTTAAAAGTATCTGCCCAAATGATCTGGATGTCAAAACCCAGCATTTAGAGTAAATGCCATTTGAGTGGCTGTGAGGGTAGCATCAATTTTAACCTTTGTATGTGCACCATAGTATTCTAATATCTATGTCATCAGTTCAAGACTGAAAAAAGCAAGTTTCCAATTTAGTCAGGGATAACTGTAATGTAAGCCAAGGATGTTGGAAGTCATAGTTCCTCAGCAACACTTCTGTAGGTTTCCATTCTTATTGTCAAACACCAGAGATACCAATCAGGCTAAACAAAGGAATTTCTCAGGTAGCTTCAATTAATACACATTACCTTTCTCTAAATGAGATGCATTACATGAAATTTTTAGAAACATAACACACAATGCATCCTGAGGGGCATAATGTCAGGCTTTA
>NW_006359744.1:0-667 GCF_000327345.1 Myotis davidii
CCAGGAAGCAGAATGCAAGATGTTGAGCTTAAACCGTGCTTGAAAGGAGGGAGTATAAAGTCAAAGACAAAATAACTGTCTCTGGTGTCAGGTCTGAGGGTGAGATCAAACCACACAGAATAAAATTGTCATTAGGTTTGAAGTTAAGGAGAGCTGGGATAGGTTAAGAGATGGGCATGTGAATCAATGCCATGACAATTATGGTGCTTGTCAGAGCCTTGTCTTTATGTGGTACAGAAGAATTATTTCTGCAAGGTAATATTTAACCTACCCATCACACCCTTTCCCCTAGTGCTCCCTCCTCCTAACATTTCTCCACTGGAAATTTCTATAGGAATACGTTTCTGGTTTGAGGGTTATGCTAGGAGAAGACAAGAAATCTTTCCTTGTTCTTTTGCCACTAGAATTTTTCTTCCATCTACTATACAAATGTGAGTCCCCCTCACTAGAGTGGGTGTCTTCAGACATATATCGCTGACTTTTGACATACATTCATGACATAGGTTCGTTTCTTCACTCACCACACCAGAATGATTTAGCTTGAAAACTTCAGAATCTGAAGGGAACACTGGATCAAAAATGAAACAGGAATTTTAGGGAAATATAGGCAAGCTAGGGAACTTTTAGAATTGGTGGTCCATGGAAAAACACAGGACTACAGACTGGG
>NW_006359745.1:0-667 GCF_000327345.1 Myotis davidii
CCTTCCTTCCTACCTTCTTTCCTTCCTTCCTTCTCTTCTTCCCTCCCTTAATGCCTCTTCCTCACATTCTTTTTTCCCCATGCTAATTACAGCATCACTATTGAAACAATAAAGAAACAATGGTGCTCTGGAGCTCTGGAGAAAAGAACACCTTGCATTCCTCCATTCTGATGGATTCATCAATTGCCTTATTCACGTCCAGGACAAAGTAGAGAGGCCATGCTACAGAACTATGATGGAGTCCTTTTGTGATTCTAGGAGATTCTAAGACACAGGTTAAAGTATTTTCAACCTATGGCACATTTCTAGAAAAATCAACAAATCTGAAAGTAGAGAGGGCAAATATTAATATTTCAATTCATATATGAAAAAGGTGATCATGAATCAATAAAAAATCTGAACAGACTAATAATGAGTAGAGGGCTGAATCAGCAATCAAAAATATCCCCACAAAGCAAAGCTTAGGACCAGGTAGCTTCACTGGTGAAGTCTAACAAACATTTAAAAAAGAATCATATACACATAGACAGAGCAGTGGACCAAAACGGCATCCAGAAATAAACCCAATGATATATGGGAATGCAATATAATAATATTCTAAGACAGTAGAAAAGGTATATTTGTTTACAAGTGGTATTAGCAAAACTGACAATACAACTAGAGACAA
>NW_006359746.1:0-667 GCF_000327345.1 Myotis davidii
TTTTTTTTTTTTACATCATACATGGTATTTTGTTTTCTCAGCATTGGAGCTATTTTTAATCCATTTTCTAGCCCAGGCTGGTGTCACTCATTTGTTTGGAGTGTCATCCCCTATACTGGATGGCATTGGGTTCTATTCCTGGTCAGGGCTTATAGCCATGTCAGGACACATGCAAAAGCAACTGATTGATGTTTCTGTTCCTCTAAAATCAATTTTTAAAAAACTAAATTAAATGAAATCCATTCTCTAAAACAGTAATGACTAATCTTTCTCTTTTTCTTTGGAAATAATCCCTTTATTTGGGCATAAATAGCTATCAACTTTTCAATATGGCACTAAAAGTTGATGGAGAATTAACCATCAAAGTAGTATTTATAAGGTCCAAGCTAGGGTGACTTTCGCCTCTCATAATTATCTCTTTACTTGAATTCAAAATACATCAATGTACTGATTTATCAAACAACTACTACTCTTATCAAGGGCTACGTATCAGCCACACCTGTAATTTCATGGTAACTCTTTGACACAGGAGTACCATTTTTAATATGCTCTTCACTGTCATTATGATTGCCCCCAATACATAGAATGTATTGGTTTGTTTCCACTTCTTTTATGAAGGGATAAACACTTAACTTTTGCCCTATCCATTTTGACTCAATGAATAGAG
>NW_006359747.1:0-667 GCF_000327345.1 Myotis davidii
TCTATTTTTCTCTCTGATGTAATTAAAACGAACAGCTTCTTGCTCATAAACTCTTGGTTTATTCTTAGAAACTTGCTTAAAAACTAGTTGCTTTTTCTATTGACCTAAAGAATGTTCCATATAGCCATATGCATTGTAACTTCGAATACAGCATTCCAAGAAACAAGGTATTTTACTAAACGTAGAACAAAATCTTCAGTTCAGGAAGACTTTTCCACAAAATTGGCTTGGGATTAATTTTTGTTTGAAAGAAGTTTTCCTGCAACATAGCTTCTTTAGCCCGTTATGGGAACATCTATTGAAAAATGTTCCCCCACGCTTACAGGGGCAGTGCCAGGAGTCAGCATCTCCCACAACGAATAGAAAAATCACGGCATTTAAAGCACTTCAGTCTTGAAAGCCTTTTCTATTAAAGAAAAAGACCAAAGAAAGTATCACTTCACATTCATCATCTTTTTTCCACGATTAAATGATTGAAAGCGAAGTTTTATGGCTTCATATCTTTTAAGTATAGACATATAAAGCTAAAGTCCCCAAATTGTTACTTAAAAAATACTTAGGGAGTGGTAGTGTTGTTATATCAGATTCCCTGATGCCCATTTTGTTTTATTGCTCCAGCATCAGCCTATGTGACTGATTTTTCACACACACACACACACACACACAC
>NW_006359748.1:0-667 GCF_000327345.1 Myotis davidii
GCTGGAGTGGGGCATTTCTAACAGTCTCGGCTACAGCCACTATCGCCAGCAAGCATTTAGAACGATGTGCTACATGTTACTTTACACATACACTTAGTGCCCAATTATGCCAGGACAGGACAGAGGGATGATGAGAATTAGGTATTGTTTACAAAAAGAGATGCTTGATCACTGCTTATTGAATAAAACAGAAAAAAAAATAGTTCTAAAGCCCTTGGTCTATGTTTTGCAAATAAACTTTAAATATTTCTACTAATGATGTGAAGTCTCTCAGGAGCCGATGCTATTAAATAAGAATAGCTACATCCCCAAAAGCCTGTGGAACAGTATATTCTTATGATATAAAGTTGGATGCAGTCATTTGGCTCCTAAAATCCAAAGCTCATGAATATAGCAAGACAAGTTACTCTCCTGATGTGATCTTTTGAAATGTGAATTACCTTTCCACATGCTTTTCCATATAAAGGAGATATTTTTTCTAGAACTCAACAGAGCTTTAGTATTAGAGTTAATGAATGTTTAAAAAGGTGAGATTTCATTTGTGTACCTATCACAGCACTAGAGAATAAACAATCCATTCATATGCTGAAATGCTATAGTTGCTGAAGCTTAAATGTCATTAGCTTCATTAAAATACAATATACATCATTACATTACAAGTTTATAT
>NW_006359749.1:0-667 GCF_000327345.1 Myotis davidii
ATATTTTCATTGAGTATTCATTTAAGGATTTCCAAAAAGTGACACTTTTATTATAAACTTTTGCTTCTTATTTTAGTTCTATAATTATATCTTATATTCAAAATGTCAAATATTTGGGGCAATGTATTAATTTTAATTATCAAATGTTCATGGATTAATGAAAACTATAATAGCAATACCAAATATTGTACCTTCTTTCAAAATGGTCATATATAGATCTATAGTGGTAAGCAGGTTTTCCAAGATTGGTAAATCAAACTTTGTTAGTCAGGGCAGGATTAATTTTTATTTGAATTAGATGGAAAACATTTGTAGTTTTGAGACAGAAAAATTACATCATATAATTTATGTTTTGAAGAATCATTTGATCAGCTGAGTAATACAGGGCAAGAATGGAGGAAGGATGCCAAGTTAAGAAACAATTGCAGTAGTTCAAGTGCAAGATTATAGTAATACTAAGAGGGAGAAGTAGACAAAGTGAAAATATGGTTTTAACTTAGAGTTGAAAAATATGCTAAAATAAATTGATATTGAAAGGGTTACCTAGAAGGTTTAATTAAGCAGGTTTAGAAAGTTTTAGGAATGAAAGTTTTAGTCTATAGAAGAGGAATACAGAATGGAGACTTGAAGACATCAGGGTGTTTATCTTACTTGTACAGAGGATAGA
>NW_006359750.1:0-667 GCF_000327345.1 Myotis davidii
TTCAAATTACGGGGTAACAGTCTGATCCTCAGAGACAGCCATTAGAGCTGAAAATCAAACAAACCTGAGTTCAAAATCAGCCTGTGGTGTACTCATAAGCTCTGTGATCTTGTCTAAGCAACCATCTTTCTTTGTATATCTCAGTCCCCTTATCTTTGAATTGGGGATCTTCATTCCTCTTTCACAGGGATTTTGAGGGGACTAAATAATGTACTATGCCTGTAGTGTTCAGCAGTGTCTGCACAAAGCAAACTCTCAACAAATGCTTGCTAGATGGTAAATACCCTGAAGCTGATAAGAATATCACTAGTGTCTACACACAAATCCTGAAATACTCCCCATCATTCCCTGTGTACCACGGACATGGGAACTTGCTGGTCTGAGACCACGGGGCCAGAGGCATCAGATCCTTCAAGCCTCTGGAAGGGGAGCTGGGATTTCTCCTCCATGATCCATGACTTCTTAACCCCTATCCTAAGGAAGCTTCTAGAACACTGTGAACCCAGAATAAGAAATCTGAGAAGAGGGTCAAGTATATTATGTATAACTCAGAGGGACAGGGACGATAGGGATAGTGGTAGCTGAAGGAGGAGGCTGGCATGTGGGGCGGGCATTCTGAAGACATAAAAAGCGGAACAAATTTGGGGGCACTAGCTGGAGGAATTAG
>NW_006359751.1:0-667 GCF_000327345.1 Myotis davidii
AAAGCTCAACTAACTGAGCCACACCGGCCAGGGCAGAAGTTTACTCTAGTCAGTCTTCAACGCAAGACCTCTAGATTAAGCCTGAGGGCCTTGTGGATTGGGTCCTGGTCATACCAGTCATAGGTTGACCAGTGTGCCATTAGTATTCTCATATAAGATATTAAAGATTACAGCACTAACTGCAATGTGGTCTGCTAGATTGGATCTTGAAACAGAAAAAGGATGTTTGTGGAAAAACTGGTGAAATCCAAATAAAGGCTGTAATTTAGTTAATAAAATGCCAATGTTCATCTCTTCGTTTTGACCAATTACAATGGTTATGGAAGATGTTAACATCAGGAGAAATTGTTTGAAAAGTATATGGGAACTCTGTAGTATCTTTGCAACTTTTCTATAAATCTCAAATTATTCCAACATAAGGAACTTATTATGTAGGATGGGACAGGACTGGGGATTGGCTTCTGTCACAAAGCCAGTTGACATCTGTGCACGGTCATTGAGCCAGCGAAGAATCTATCGCGTTGTGATAACGTCTCAGTCCACCTTCCTCTTCTTGTGCGTTTCTGAATGCCTGTTGAAGCCAGATATTCCATCACATTTTCTGATCTTCCACCTGGTAACTCTTTTTTTTTCTGAGTTAATATATATTTTTTCTTTATTGATTAAG
>NW_006359752.1:0-667 GCF_000327345.1 Myotis davidii
TCCCCACAGTTATGTTTGGTCTTTATGATACTGGAGTAACTAGTTTGTCTCTGAGAAGATAAAAGAGACTAAAGGAAGAATTGGAGATTGATGGGAAATAGGTCAAACTGCCTTATGTCTATATTTGAGGTTACAGTGTTGCGAGTTGTAAGTGATACGGAATCTAGAGGAAAATTATGATAGTGAGGATTGACTTGGTTAGAAAAATCTTCAAAACAATTATGTGACTTGGCTGTACCCTAGGGAGAGTATTCCAGGTGGGGAACAATGTGAGCAGCGTCTTGAGTGTGAAGTAGGAGGGTTTTCATTGAAATCTGGATGGATGGATTGGAAGGCTCATATTGGTGGGTAGCTATAAGAATGAGGAGATGGATCATGTAGGTATACATTTCCATGGATTTTAGTATATTCATAGGGTTGTGCAGGAATCATATCTAATTAAAGAGCGTTTTCATCACCCCCAAATGAAACCTGGTACCCATTAGAAGTTCCTTCCCATATGCACCCCCAGCTGTAGGTCACCTAAAACTACTCCATAGATTTGCCTTTTCTGGAGCATTTTATATAAATGGGGTCATAGAACATATGGTCTTTTGTGTCTGGCTTCTTTCAGTTAGCATAAAGTTTTTGAGGTTCATCCATGTTGTAGCATATATCAGTACTTCAT
>NW_006359753.1:0-667 GCF_000327345.1 Myotis davidii
GATCACGAGTTGGTCAGGTAACCGCCCTGTTCCTGAGAAAGAAATCAAAGGATTCATTGTGCGGAATATTTAAAATTCCGGGAAATCACCCACCCAGCCTCCCTCTCCCTAAACCTCCCCCCTCAATAGAGGGAAACAGCCGCAAACTCCTCCCCCTACTCAGCTGCAGAAAATTCCTGGCTCTGGCTAAAATCACAAGCATTCCAGACAAAGCCTCTGTCTGTGCGGGGTGCTGGAGAGCAAATAGAACATGCTGCTGCCAAACATCTCTAAGCAGGCAGGACAGATACTGCAGCTGGAACTACAGAGGAATAGAAAGAAGGAGAGAAAACACGTAGGCTTATTGGGCTAGGAGAAAAAACTCAAAAGTCAAAATAGTATAAAACAGAGTGGCATATATAGACCAACAGGTAATGGGGACCAACTTAGGTTGAGAAGATACATTTCCACACCTGAAAAGGTTGTCCTGTCAAATTTTGAGAAAAGGATTATTGGGCATATACTAAGCTTGGATTTACTTAATATAAACCAGTACTGAAAAGAACAAAGGATTTATCTAAGATTTCACTTTAATTTAAACATTCTGTTAAATGTACGGCCATTTCAATAAATGAACACAATGTTATAGAATTATTCCCACAGAGCCAAGAAAAAACTTGATAATAAG
>NW_006359754.1:0-667 GCF_000327345.1 Myotis davidii
ACATAGTAGGTGCTCAATAAATATTTGTTGAATTATTATTTACTGGATGAACCTTGGATATTAGTGGATTATTAGAAACTGCTGGGTAGAGAAAAGGCATCATGAAACCTAAAAAACAGTTCTTGCCCTTTAGGATTCTTAGAGTGCTCTTTGTATATTGTGTTCATCGTTGTCATACAGAAGTTTGGTTTTGTTTACATAATCATTTATTGTTTTCATGTTTTTCACGAATTGATTTGAGAGAGAGAGGAAAGGAGAGGGAAGACTAGAGAGAAACATCCATGAGAGAGAAATCGGCCACCTTCTGCTTGCTCCCTACCGGGGGTTGAGCCCGCAACCCAGGCACATGCCTGAACCAGGAATCCAATTCTGACCTCTTGGTGCATGGGTCCATGGTCAACCACTGAGCAACACCAGCCAGGCCATAAACATTTATTTTTTATTTTCCTTTAGGTCTTTGAGTCCTAAGCTCCAATGATTTATTTACTATGTCTGTGTAAAAGTTTGTGTCTCCATTCTAAACCCACACTGACTCCTTTATTTCTTCAGTAGCCCACTGATTCTCCTCACTGTCACTCTGTGCTCCCACATTCATGCCCCATTGCTACGCTCACTGTAGCCTAAAAATAAAACTCCACCAACTCATTGTAAAAAAATGGTCACTTGG
>NW_006359755.1:0-667 GCF_000327345.1 Myotis davidii
GCAATTTCTATAATTCTAAATTCAAAAACACCAAGTAAACACAGTAAACAGAAGAAGAAATGACTTTATCTCATCCCCTTAGGTTTGATTTCAAAACACAAAACAAAAAAAGTTACACACCTCATCTAGATTTTCAGGCAGTACAGGTATTTACATCGAAGCTATACTTCAATGCACTTATAACTCATGAAGGCCTTATTACCACTTCTAGCCAGCAGGCTTATAAAAACATGTACCATCCCATTTTGAAATCCAGTACAATCCAAGAAAGTAAAGACAAAATAAGAAAGGGAAAAAAAGGCAATATAACTTTTTATTAAAATGTTACTCACTGAAGTAGACAATAAAGGCTAGAACCATCTTGTCGCAGGTTCAAAAAGTATTTTCATCAAAATATCACCAATTTTAGAGTTAAATAGAGCATGCTGTAAGTCACCGCAACTCACACCGCGAACAGTACATTCAGTAGTGATACCTCACTGGACTGTGTCATCTAGAGCCCAAGCGTGCAGTTTTCTGGGACCCACCTGTGTGAGACCCTGGTGCAATAGGCTCATGACTGCCAGGGAGGCAGTTCTCAGAACACTTCCTAATAGAAAACACTGTTTTTGTTTCTTTGGAAGCAATTACTTTGCTCTAAGAACAAGCCACCATACAGATTCAAAGA
>NW_006359756.1:0-667 GCF_000327345.1 Myotis davidii
GTTCCACTAACATGAGTTCCCAGTACAGAGCTACAGTGCTTATTGACTCATTATTAGGGTTAGTCAGGTGTGGAATGGGTTAGGAACTGCTATAAAATCCCATTATGTCCTCGTTCTACTCTTTATCTGAACCAGCCTAGGGCAGCGCACTGTGTATAATGCTGTAGAAAGAGACAGCTTAATTCAGAGACCTGTAACAGCTCACAGGAAGAACATTTTAGAAACCAGGACACATACATCTCAACTGCTCAACACTTGCTCCCTCCAAATGCTAAGATACACTTCCAGTATTCAAGTTCAAATGCTGAGTGTTGAGACCTTGTAGTGACAGTGAACATTTTGAAGAACTGTTGTCATGGAGATCAATATGGAATTCATTTCACCTATAGGATCAAGAGAAGTCGCTTTGTACTTGGTCAGGTTGTCTGGGACCTGGCACCAGGCCTCTTAATTCTCTGGGGGATAGAGCCAGGCCACATGATTGAGTCCATACTCATATTCCAGACTCAACCTCTAAGGCTGCTTTCCTGACATCTGCTTTAATATTTCCTCATGGTAACCATATTTCCAACTCTAGCTTCCTTTAATGCAGAGCATTAAAAGGATGGACAGCCCTGGGAACTGTGAAAATCCTAGGGTAGGGTCCTCAAACTTTTTAAACAGGGGG
>NW_006359757.1:0-667 GCF_000327345.1 Myotis davidii
GCAACTCAAAGCAAAAAAATCAGCCGAGAGATGCTCCTACGCTCGTATCTCGAAAAACTCATCAGTCAGGACACCGGTAAATCAAGGCCCCACTGTACAAATAACGATGATTTGCATTTGAAGGGAGTAGGAAAAGACTCAATTACAAAATCAGTTTGTATTACACAATTTCCAAAATTAAAACACATAGGAATTTTTAAAATACAATGATCAGTGTATATTTTCTGTAACTTACTGAGAGATATTAAATCAATGGTCTCAGGGTTTCTACACAGGTAGGAGAGGAATGAAGCAGCGGGCTCCCAAACTACTTCAGAGATATGCCAAGATGGCATAATTGACTGAAGGATAAGGTTCAACGCATTTTTTTTAAGTTGAACGCAATATTAAACTTCCTGTAGGTAAAGATTAAAGGGAATAACAAGCACCAGTATTTCAAGATTCTGAAAATTAGAAAAACTGACGTACTTTTAACCAGGTAAATCCACCCCTGCAATCATTTACTGACCCGTTCTTTTCCTTGATCAGATCTCAAAAAGCCACAAATGTTAATATTCTACCGTCAGATCAGGTATCTCGCCTCTGGCCCACACGTAAATGCCACTGATGCATTCTATTTGGTCTGCTGAAGAACTTTCTCATGGCAACCTTGGGGATCCTTTATCAC
>NW_006359758.1:0-667 GCF_000327345.1 Myotis davidii
CATCTGAAACCCACCCAAAAGGACCCAGAACCAACACAAGTAATGGATCTCAGACCATACTAGAACTCAACCCAAATTGGCACACCCAAAGGTGGATCCCAGCAGACCCCAGATATTGCTGGGAATGATGCACCTTTTGGGGAGGAGGATGAGGGGAAGCCCCTGCACAGCATCTCAGATATGGTGATAAAGGTTCGCCTCTATAGACACCCAGCCTAAAGGATTAACGATTGTGCTACTGAGTCTGTAAAGACACCT
This sequence comes from Myotis davidii, assembly GCF_000327345.1. Lineage (NCBI taxonomy): Eukaryota > Metazoa > Chordata > Mammalia > Chiroptera > Vespertilionidae > Myotis > Myotis davidii. The sequence continues at coordinate 259 of NW_006359758.1, forward strand.
CAAGACTGCAACTGCGTAGCAGATTGCACATTATGGTTGGGGTTGAACCTCATAGTCAACCAGCCTGAGGGTTGATCCCAACCATGAAAGGGACACCAGTAATCAAAACCCAATTACAACAGGAGAGCCCAAACAACCCACCCAAGAAACATTTCTAGAACACCACTGGGTCCCACAGGATACCTGCAACAGAAGGTCACCCCACCAAGACTGGGAGTCATAGCTATCCTTTTTAAAACATAAAAACAAACACAAAGAGATGACCAAAATGGGGAGACAAAGAACAGACCCCAAATGAAATAACAGAAGGAGACTCCAGAAAAAGAGCTAAATGAAATGAAGACAAGCAACTTCTGAGAGAGAGAATTCAAGTAAGGGTTATAAGGATGCTCAAGGAACTTAGTGAGAA
>NW_006359759.1:0-667 GCF_000327345.1 Myotis davidii
CATCTTCCTGATAGTTTCTTTTGAACTAGGTGAAGCCAATCATGTCTTCACATCTGCTTGCCCTTCCACATTCTGACGAACAGAGAACCTGTAACTTTACTGCTCACTTACTCCATCCTTATTAGTCAGTCATGCACTTGAAGATAAGAACTGTATCTGATTCAACTTTTTAACCCCTTTATTTTGGTATAATATGGTGGTTTGAACTGAATGCTCAGTAAACGTTTTCTAAATTAATAAATAGGTCATTACTATAGTTAATAATTAACTTTCACTTTTTTACCAAGACGGACTCAAGAAATATGATTTTCCTTTGATCAGAAAGGCAGCATGTTTGATGATATCCTCAATTCAAGATTCAGGTTGTTGAGGTCCCTAGATCTGGATTATCATAGAAGAGGAGGGAGCATTGTGCAATATACCTAGAGGTTTGAAGAATCTCACCAGATGTGACAGGCTTCATTGCTGCTCACGTGCCACTAGAATGGTGCAATTCTACTGTGCCCCAAAAGGATGAGAACTGGAATACTGTAGGAGAGAACTATTTACTACAAAACCACTACCTACCATGTTAGACTACCAGCTCCTTAAGGAAAAATAATACATTCTATCAATCTGTGGATATTTTTTAAATGTTGCCCATAGCATTTATGCAGTAAATGTTTTT
>NW_006359760.1:0-667 GCF_000327345.1 Myotis davidii
TCTACGAATATTCTGGAATATAGAAATTTATTTGGGGCTTGCACTCAGAGTGGATTTCCAGGGTGGTTGTGTATGAAGAAGGTCTCACCTTTGGGGGTGGAGACTCCTGCAGGAACAGCCTAGTTATAGTGTCTAATCACTCCCATTTTGTTCAGACTTCTGCTAGAAGTAAGATTAGTGGATCTTTTAGCCATCCTTCAGAAGATGCCCAGTGCTTACAGAGAGTCAGGTAGAATAGGCCTGACTGTGACCATTAGAGACACACAATAACTCCCTAAAGCTCACGAAGGGAAACCACCTGGTTTCTGTCCACGTGTCTTAGAGAAATGAAACGATAAGAAAGGAATGTTTTATTTAAAAAATCCAGTTGACAGTCTCTTGATAACTGAGAAAATCTAGAAAAAATGCCGTTTCTTCCTTTACACTGAGAATTTTCAGCCTGATATATCATGGATGTGCTGTTTAACTAGTGAAAATGCATCTTTGTTTTAAGATTTTTCTGAGAACTTTCAATTGCTTACAACTTTCAACTATTACAAAGTCACCCTACTTCCAGCTTTAGTTACATATATTCCCTACATACAGTTCATGGGGGAGTTGTTTACCAAGAGCTACATTTGGGAGACAGGGACTACTTTTCCTAAATGAACTTGTACACCTTTCTTAC
>NW_006359761.1:0-667 GCF_000327345.1 Myotis davidii
ATTTCAGAATTACAGAAGAGTTGAAAAGATAGTACATGGAGTTTCTGGATGTCCTTTATTCAATTTTTCTTAATGTTTACATCATACATAGCCATGGTACATTTATCAGAACCAATAAATTAACATTGGTTCAATACTATTAACCTGCCTACAGTCTTTATTTGAATTTTACCAGATTTTATACCAATGTCCCTTTTTGATTTCAGAATCCCATCCTGTACACCACATCATATCTAGTCGTCATGTGTCATTATTCTCCTTCAATCTGTGGTATTTTCTCTGTGTTTCCTTGTTTTTCACAACCTTGACAGTGTGTAAAATATTGGTCAGATATTTTGTAGGAAGTTCCTCAATTTGGATTTGAGATTCTTTCCTACTTAGACTGCAGATGTGGGATTTGGGGAAGAATTGTGACCCCTTATCATTGCATAATATTGGGGTACATGATAACATGACTTAACAGGACTTAACAAAATCATGTCAACTTTGATCACTCAGTTAAAATGTTGTCTGTCTGGCTTCTCCACTGTCAAGTCAAAGTTACTCTGTTTCCGTTTCCAGACTCTTTGGCTAGAAGTAAATCTCTAAGATCAACTAATACCTGAGAGAAGGGAATTCATCACCCTCTCCTTTATTTTTAAATCCTCACCTGAGGGTATGTTTTTAT
>NW_006359762.1:0-667 GCF_000327345.1 Myotis davidii
AAAGAAAATTAAGGCCCAGTAAGGCCCAATGACGTATCCACTGATAAGTAACAGAGCCTGTAATTCCAGGCCGACTTGGATAGACTAGGAGGCCCCATTCTTCCATGCACTGCACTTCTCTCAGAGCGGCCTGCTGCACACGTTAGGATAGGCACCTATATAGAAACACTCATGAGGACAGTAACTAATCGCCTCTAGGCCTCTGAGCTGTGTTACTATCTAAGCAACAGCTGGGAGTGGAGATGCCTGTGCTTACATACGTACCCAGTCCTTGGTCTTGTTGTTTTCAGTTATGCAGATCTTTGCTCCATTCTCTAAAGTTCCCTGGCGCTTTTCCAAGTGGAAAAGCATCCCCAGCAATTGTAGAGGAAACTGTGATTAGGAAGATAGGGAAGAATTAGTAAAATAAAATTAGGATAGAGACTGGGAAAAGGAAATTGTAGGGTCCCTCTGTCCACGCCCCTCTTCCCTCACCACCACCACTGTTTTGGGCATCTGAGCATGTTAGTGTGGTAGAGTCCAAAAGATCCTAAAGTCATTCAAACATTTCCTACAAACTGAGTGTGGGTTCCTTGTATTCTGAAAATGGCACTCTGTCCAGGAATCCGTGTAACAGGTAAAATACTCCATAGACTGGAAATCCTATCTAATAAAGAGGGAATATGCT
>NW_006359763.1:0-667 GCF_000327345.1 Myotis davidii
CATCTTGATAATAACTCATTTTCTCTGTAATAATGCAAAACAAAGAAAGAGGTTTATACATACATATAAGGGAAACTGCAGGGCTGTGGAACTTTCTGCTCTCCTCTAAACTAGTTTCACACTCAGGTACCAGTCTTCCACCAGCTCAGCCACTAACACCCTCTATGCACACCGTAGCATCATGGGATAGTTTCAAGGTAGTTTTGGGATAGTTTTTTGTTCTATTTTGTTAATTCTTCAAGTAGATTATTGTCTTATTCTCTTTCCATATTTTGAATCATAGATGTTACAGTTCATTCTCAATAGAGGTTCAGATATAATTCCCTTTGCTTCTTAGTCTAGAACCAGAGGTAAGACTTGCACAGTCCCTTAGGAGCTCCAGGAACTAATGTCCTTGAACTATTGGATTTCTGGATTTTTCCCACGAGAAGGTCACAGAAACTGATGATAAGGTTTTCAATTATTCAATATCTATGCCACTATTGTGTTTATTCACTCATTTACTTATTCATTCAACAAATGTTTTAGAGCACCGTGTCAAGCACTCTTTTTATTCTGTTGATTATGCCTTTTTTGTGCTTTTCAGGATATATCATAAGAAAAGGACACTCATTGAGTATTTCCTAAAAGAATGAAGAAAGAATGAAAGAAAGGAAGAAAGAAAGAA
>NW_006359764.1:0-667 GCF_000327345.1 Myotis davidii
AATTTTCTGAGTGCCTGGTGTCCGTCCTCCCACCACCTAGTCATTCTGCCATAACAGCAACACACTTGTTTAGAATTACGTCCTATTTGTATTGATCCCCACCTTAAGTACAGAATGATAGAGTACAAAAATGAGGATCTTGAAATCAGAGAGATTTAGATTTGAAACGAAACCAGACATTAAATTGGTCTATGTACTAGGACAAACTATATCAACCATCTTAGAGCTTTAGCTTATTTCTAAAATAGGGATAAAGCCATCTCACAATATTTTTGTGAAGATTAAAAGGGATGACTCATATGAAGCGCCTGGGGCATGGACAGCCTTCAAACGATGCCAGCTTTCTTCTTTTGTCACACGACCTCATGAACTACATTCTTTCTTCCTACAAAGAACACCCTGTAACTCATCTTCTAAGTATATTCCAAAGTGTACAGCAGAAGTGAACACAGGTGACATACAATTAGTGTCACTGACCACAGGTGGTCTAATCAGGGATGAAAAGAGAGTTTCATGCAGATTTTGCAACATTGTGCCCGAAATGAGAAGCCGTTATTATGCAATGGATAAAACGTGAGCCCAACACCTTGCTCTAGGTCGGCAGACATTACTTACTAGTAGTGTGACCGTGAGACAGGTCCTTTACTTCTTCGAGTCTCCATTTCTT
>NW_006359765.1:0-667 GCF_000327345.1 Myotis davidii
CTGTCAGTTAAAAATAAAACCCTGAGTCCATTTTTACTCTTTCTACTGGATGCATTCTGTTTTCTTTGTAAATGCAATACAATAAACGGTTTAATAACCCACATGTTTCCAGAAAACGTGTTCGTTTACTGCCCAGGTTGGTCTGCCCCACGCTTCAGAGTGGAGGAAGGGATCAGCTCTGTGCTGTTTGAACTTAAATATACAACGAAACTACAGCCTGAACACATGCTATTCAGTGAGGTTTGTAGCTTTGCTTCTGTCTTTAAGTTGGGATTGGGGTGGACTGACAGTACATTTTGGAAAGTCTACGAAAATTGTTATTCCTGCATCTGACAGCATTTGTCCCAGAATATTCGTGGTGTGTTTTTTCCTCAGGTTGCAATCACCGTGTGCGGAATGCTAAAGGTTTGTGGACTGGCTAAAGCACTGGCATAGTGAACACGCATACACAGGTTTTGTGTACTTGTCTGATTCACTCCTGTGATAAATTCTTAGAAATGGAATGGCTGGGCCAGAGAGTAAGCACATTTTTAAGGTTTTAATAAATATCACCTAACTCCTATGGAGAACAGTTGGGCTGTTCTGCTCTGACCAAGTGTATTTGAATGAGCCTGTTAGAATCGCACTCGTTTTGTTCCTAGTAGCCAGTTTGCCCAAAAAAGGGCAT
>NW_006359766.1:0-667 GCF_000327345.1 Myotis davidii
TTCAACATTTTTTGAAAATAATCTTATGAGATTATTTAAACCAAAGTCTAGCTATGATTGTATAAAATATAAAGCAAAGAAAATACATTTTTGCCCTTTGAGAAAATAGATTATTAGTTGATCATCTCCTCTTTCCAGATCCCAAGCATCACAATTCATCTAGATATCCTCACTTATCAGTCATGTTTTAGACAATGATGCTTATGAGAAGGATGCAGGACTCTCAGTCCTTATTCATAACTGTGTCAAGTGCTCAGCTTTTCACCTTTCCTATCACATTCCCTGCCCCAAATACTAGTATGTCAATAAAATAAGCTCCATAGGTGATAGCCTTAAAAAAACTCTGGGCCTGCTCCTGTTTTCTCTTTTATGTTGGACCTTTTTTACTAAGTTTTAAAATTATTTTATGCAAGAACTCTAAATATTATCTTATTTTCATGACCAAAGACAAATGCTAATTTTACTTTGATACAGAATCTCATAACTTAATAAATTCATTTTTTATAATTTATTACCAAAAAGTGATTATTACTGAATTGGGGCATATTGCACAAACCTGAGCTATGGGAAACAACAGACTTCTCCATCAACTAACAAGCACCGCATGGTGGAGTTACACAGGGTACAGAAGAGTACAGGTCAACATTTCCTCTTTTGTAATTCTGAA
>NW_006359767.1:0-667 GCF_000327345.1 Myotis davidii
AGCCTATGAGTAAAGTTGAAAAATGTTGAAAAAAATATATATATATACATATATATAAATATATATGTCTTTTAAGTTGAAATATATATATATATCTTTTAAATTAAAAAAATATATATCTCATAGTCTCAACCTCAGTATTCTACATTATCACAACCCAACAAGTAGTGTTTTTCTGTTTTCTTTCCTCATTCAGAAAAGTCTTTTTAAAGGAACCCTGATAGTTAATCTCTGAATTTTAACCCAAATTCTTTTCTCTCAAATCATTTCCTGGTGTGGTGGACGTGCCTAGAGTTTGTCACTTGAAAACTGATGTTTCACCGGGAATGTGAAGTCATTCCAGAGGACACGAGGCTGCCTCCTGCTTACTGAGCCTGGATGATTCAACTTGCTCTCCAATGATGAAAGTTGCAGCTACTCACTAATGCTTGCACGTCTTAATGACAACGGGTAAAATGTCAGCTCACAATTGTGTCCCAAGATACTGGCTATACCTGTGACAAGGTTTAGTAAGGAAATGTCTCAACAATTTAATTAGGATTTCAAAATCCATGCAGAAAACCCCAAGCTTCCACGATGAATCACTAAATTACCCTAAAATGGATTACTTTAAGTCTTCGGCTAAAAATCCTGGTGACATCATTTCTTCCCAGACAAGGGTCTGTAT
>NW_006359768.1:0-667 GCF_000327345.1 Myotis davidii
AAGAACCTAACATTAAACTTTTCTAGAGTAACAGGCCTTTGATAGCCAAAATTAGGAGTTGGACATTTTAGAGATTCATTTTAATTACAGCTTTAGAAGCTATTATAGCACTAAGTAAAAGTATGTATAGATACACATATCATGTATTGTTTCAGAAGAATGACTAGCTATTTTTGTGTGTCAGAAAAATTCTAGAGGAATAGAAATTAGTGTTTTCCAAAGTGAGTATTGGAATATAAATGTTATTCAATTAAAGAACAAACTACACAAAGCAGGCAATGCATCTCTTGAAGAGAGCATACCTTATGAACTGTATGACCCACTCATTTATTCATCTAATTTTAAATAAATATACTGTTACCAATTAAACTCAGTGAATGCTATCACTACCACAGAAAGAGGACTAGAAGTTAGGTCATATACCAGCTAATTCGCATGCACACATATATACCACCTAGATGGGGCACCTAAACCAGGAAATGCCTAGTTTTCTGCAGTGGGTTATTCTAATGTTTTAACTTTCTTTCTCTTTGTAAACCTATAATAATAATAGTAATACAGTAGTCCCCCTGCCCTTATCTGTGGTTTCCCTCTCCATAGTTTCAGTTACCCATGGTCAACCGTGGTCCAAAATTATTAAATGGAAAATTCCAGAAATGAACAATTC
>NW_006359769.1:0-667 GCF_000327345.1 Myotis davidii
AAAAAAAAATGCTGCCAATCACAGTGACATGCCATCAATTGTAAGACAGATCTTGATTTCAAAGATGTAAAATGTGAAAACAAATGTGTAATGTAGAATCACTTAAGCTTGGATCTCAGGACTCATAAAATCAAGCTGTGTGATACAGTCTGTGGAGGAGCCCATTAAAAAACACACACCATCCATGATGTATAAAAAGCTCTGGAAATTATGACAATCTGAAAACCTGCTTCAGGTCTCATCCACATTGTTTCGTGCTCAAATAGACTTTTTCATCTTAAAGTGGTATTAGATACTATAAAGTAACATAATTTTATTCACATGAAAAAACAAAAACAAAAATCCTTGCACTTGAAAATGATCCACCTAGTAAGTGAGACTTATTTGGTGTTGCTGCCACCCTCTCACTGTTGCTTTTATTTCCCTAGATGATTAGGGAAATAGATCTGTTGTTATTTATACAAATGTTGGAACCGTTATTGTTGTGAAAATACATGTTTCATCAATGTTGAATGTTATCAAAACAGTCAACCCATTCTATATCCGCTTAGATGCCTAAATAGTCATTGATCAGAAGTATTATAGACATAAGGTTTGTAATAATGCACCAAATGGTGACATTTACAACAGCTGAATAATTAAAGAAGTGAAAATAAAACAAAGTTAT
>NW_006359770.1:0-667 GCF_000327345.1 Myotis davidii
CTAATGAGTTTGCCGACCACTGACCTAGACCCATTTTGCAGCTGACTTTTTAAACTGATGGTCTGCTCTGCTAATTCGTGTAGAACTAGTCACAGTTCAGAAAAATAATACTTTTTAAAAATGGTTTTTCTTCCTAAACCTGAGTTTATTCAGGCTATGAAATAACAGATTAGAAGCTAAAAATAGGTCATAGTACGATGATACAGGGAATAAACTAATACTGTGATTTTTAAGATAGTTTCTTTTTTATATTTCGGTTAAACAGACAACAAGCTAAGTTGCAATTGGTTACAAATATGATCCGGAGAGCTGCAAACAAATCAATTGTTAATATATCCAAATAATTCCGACATGTATTTGGTAGTAAACTAGCACGTGTTTGGTATAGATGTAGTGTCTAAAACTCCCAGTGACTTCTGATCTGTTTAAATATGTGCAGTTTTACACGATCAAACCTGGAATCACCTATTTGCACTGCAGGCCTCATTGTTGAGCCAACTTGTATTTACAAAGCAACTCTAGACATTTTCATAATACATCCAGAAATTTAATTAGGGAGAGTGGGTTTTCTGTGCCCACAAAGGCACGGTTATGGGGCAGATGTGCTATAAGGTGAGTGACCCACACAGTACAGAACTTTGGTATGCAAGCCATCACTGATCAGCCC
>NW_006359771.1:0-667 GCF_000327345.1 Myotis davidii
ATTGAATAAAGTAAATTTCTTCAAGAGTAAATAGAAGAATTTTTTCCCCTCAAACTTTTATTGAATTATTTGAAAATGAGATATTAGGACCTAGAGCAATGCTACAAACTAAAACTGATTTTTTTTTGATAGTCTGCCTTTTTAAAAAAGAAATTAATGGGTAGTAATGCTACATATGTTTGTTTAAATCAATTAGGAAGACAATTACAGAAGTCATTTGAAAATAATTAAATGAATTTACCTGCTCCTGGATGTTTAGAAATTATAGCTTTAGCCAACACTGTCCCTAGTAGCTTTGAAACTGAAATCCGCACATCATAATTGGAACCTTCAAATGACTTAAAACACAGTGTGGCCACACTGTCCAGGTCTGTACTCCACATGAAGCTGGCCTCGTTCTGAAGTTCAAAGAGACACTACTCAAGTGGAAAAACAGAAATTAATGAAAAACAAAATGTAAGTATCAAGTTCTGATCTAGATAAATTGTAGAAAATATCAAGATTTAACAAAAATAGAACACAAACCCAAAGTTTCTAAGTAATCATTACAGGGCCAACAAATGAATACTTATTAAAAATCATAAAAGCAATGTGTCCATATTGTGTGGGAGGAGAGGGCTGTAAAAGATGTCCTTAGGCCTGGCCAGTGTGGCTCAATGGTTGAGTG
>NW_006359772.1:0-667 GCF_000327345.1 Myotis davidii
ACAGAAAACATAAAACTGATTGCAGAAAATATGTGGTCCCTTGGCTTTACATTTTCCAATAATGGAAATATCATCCAGCAACGTTGTCCACTTTGAAGAGATAAGTTTCCTCCATAAGAAAATAGTGCCTTAGCATATACTGCACACACACACACGTGCATACCAATGCAGGCACATGTCTTTATTCTCCATTCTCAAGTTAATTATAGCATTCGCCTCACAAGAAATAAAACGGAAGTGGAAGTACATATTCCTTCATGGGGCTTTCTATTCTCCCTGAGAAAGCATTTTACTGAGAGGTTGTGCACAACTATTTGAGAAAAGATGGAGGAGTGTAGTTGGAATGTATAGGTTTAGATGCCTACAATATTCAGGTAAATAGCCACTCAAGTACCCATCTGTGACTGCCTTTTCTACATAACCATGTTTCAGCCATTAGGAACGTTTACATGATCCAATAACTACCACCTCTTAGATCCGGAACTAAAAGCACAATTCAACGTAATTATTGAAAAATTAAGCACATTTAAGCAACTGAGAACCAGGCCCCATATATTCACAAAACTTTCCATATCTTGGTTTCAGATGGCTGTTTTCTTTTATGTGTCACTGGAATAATAATTTTATATTTTATTCACAATTTGTTCTTGACCTCTGAAAATTCTCT
>NW_006359773.1:0-667 GCF_000327345.1 Myotis davidii
ACATACATATATACATACATACACACATAAAATTAAAAGAATCCAAATGTACATTACCCCATTTTTAATGTTTGTCTCCCACCGCAATGACATACTTCTGAGATCAAACAGTTTGATATCCCCGTTGTCATAGCCAGCACAAACAACACGCTCCTCTTGATTATAAGCATTACCTAGAGATCAAGACACAACATTTCGGATTTTATAAATGCTAATCTGAAGGCTGGTAAAATAATTTTATGAACCGATGCATATAATTTGTACTGAATCAGATTTTACAAAATCACATTGGGTAGAATCTCATGTTACCGATCCTGGCAGGACATCAGATTATTAATTTGGTATTTGATATAGTTATTTTAAAGCTCATTTTCTACTCAAGGGATATGCGAGACTATTATTGGCTTCTAAACACCTCTGGCTGTGGGCCTGAGCCATCTTTAAAGCAATTTCTACCACTACAGTATTTCCTCTACATACTTGGACACTTTCCAAGCTATTCCTTATACTTGAAATTTCCTTCCAATTTCAGGGGTTCAAATTCTATATATCCTTTTGGTCAAAAATGCCCTCTCACCCTGTTCATCTTTCCCTGGGGACTCCTTCTGCATTTGTCCATGTCTTTCATGACCTTTTATCACTCCTACCTTGTACTATAATTTTAAAA
>NW_006359774.1:0-667 GCF_000327345.1 Myotis davidii
TATTGATTAAGGTATTACATACATGTCCTTATAAAAAGAAATGCCATGTGAAGATTGTAGTTATGTTGCTATAAGCCCAGACACTACCAGAATCTAAAAGGCCTGGGACAGATGCATCCTTAATGCCTTCAGAGAGAGGATGTATGGCATTGCTGACACCTTGGTTGCAGCCCTTCAGAACTGTGAGAGCTTCAATTTCTGGCATTCTAAGCCATCCAGTTTGTGGTGCTTTGTTATGGCAGCTCCAGGAAATGAATACATTCAGAATATGTAAAAACGACATGATTTTACTTAAATGTGGCTTCGGAACATTTTCTCTAACTAAATAATTAGTACAGATAACCGATCTGTATCCAAGATACTTTTAAAGATTCTGAAATATGAGGCAGAGTCATCAAAACCCTGGAACTAGATTCAGCAATGTCCTATCAGGTTTATTTTTATAGATTTTTAGTTCTAATTATAATTTTGTTCACGAGAATAATTCTATTTTACATGGTTGTTCTGATGCATGTTTATTGTCCTGGAGAATGAGGCCCAACAATACCACGCTTTCCATCATCTTCCTACTGAAGTCAGTGCACATGGGGCAAAGCATTTTGCTGAAGTGAGGAAATGGAAAGGATTAGGAACATTTGTGCACAGCTTTTTGGAAAGGTGAAAATGT
>NW_006359775.1:0-667 GCF_000327345.1 Myotis davidii
GTTTAAAAAGTTTGAGGACCCCTGTTCTATGCACATGTTCTTCAAGTACCCAAAAGGTGGAGTCTAGGTCCCTTCACTTTGAATGTGAGCAGGCCATTGTAACTGCTTCACGTCAAATGAGATCATAACAATGTCATCCATATCTACTTGTTTTCTTGGGACACTCACTATTGGAACGATAACTATGCTACTATGTTATGAAGAGGTCCAAGAGGGTCACAGAGGGACCCATGTGAAGAGGAGCATAGGCCCCAGGCCACAGCCACAGCTGAGCTCCCAGCTGACAGCCAGAACCAACGTGCCAGGCACATGAGTGAGCCACATTGAAACTAAATCCTCCACCCCCGAGGCAGGCCACCCCAGAGAGGAGCCACCCAGCTAAGTCCTTCCCAGATTGAAGATTTCTAAGTAAGCTAGTTGATTGTTGCTTTAATCCCCACTGTGTTTTGGTATGGTTTGTTATGAGGCAATAGAGAACTGATGTAATCACCTGATAATTATGAGACCATATGACCCTGAACTCCATCTTGATGGAAAGAACTCCATCTTAGAGGTCTGGCTATGATCCCTTGCTTTCAGTAAAATTCCATAGTTGAAGTTAACCTAACCATACCCTTAAAGGAAAGAAGGTACAACAATAACATCCTTTCTTAACATCATGTTCTGC
>NW_006359776.1:0-667 GCF_000327345.1 Myotis davidii
TGCTTCACTACATCGTTCCTCCTCTTATACAATATCAAAACCTCCATTTGTGATCTTTCCTCATTTTTTGGAAATGACTTTCATTAGTTATTCCCTCCTGCTCATGCACACTCAACCCTTCTATATTTGGGATCAGTTGGCCTATCGGCATTTAGACATGTGATAGTATCTCTCCTAAAGGCAATTAATACTGTCCTGACCCTAAAACCAGCGTTTTTCACGTTTATTCCCCTAGCATATAAATGGCCTAACAGAGTCCTATCTTCCATGATGTGTCTACTTTGTTATCTGGTTTCTGTGAGCCTACTCCAATCATGATTTGGCACACATCGTTTAAACAAAACTGTTCCTATTAACATTTTCTAGAACTTGAAGTTTCTACGTATAATATGCATTTTGTTCTCCTCCTCTCACTTAACCTCCCACAGCATTCCACAGAGTTAATCACTGATATTTGTAAAAGATATGCTTTTCTCCTTTTTCTTCCCGTTTACACTATGACCATAGACTACAGGCTTTCCTCCCACACCTCTGCCACTCCCTCTCAGATGCCTTTATACTGGCTGTCCTCTAACTGGTCAAATTCCTTAGGAATCAGGACAAGGTATTGTTTGCTTCACATGCTAATATCTCATGTTGTTGTTTAAATATATTTTTATTGATTTCA
>NW_006359777.1:0-667 GCF_000327345.1 Myotis davidii
AAAGAGAGAAGAGAGAAGAGAGAAGAGAGAGATCTTCATCTTTGTAAATTGTATCTATCAGGAAAGAGAAAATCCAACAGAAAAGAGAGAAATTTTGGCAAAAATCAAGTCAAATGAAAGTCCTAAATTTCTCTTATGCTTTTGACTGGCTTTCTGTGGGAATCCTATTATTCTGGGTTGGGGATATATCTTCCTGAGAGAATTGCATTTGTTTTCCCCCAAGGCCCTGGAGCAACATCCATCTTGAAAAGCTGTGAAGTACAAACCCACATAAGGCCAGGCTGATGGTTATAATTTCTCAGGGGAGCTCCCCCCATTTTGTTCCTCCAACAGTTCTTGCTGAAATAGTTTTCCTCTTCATCTTCCTGTGGCAGTAAGTGAATTTTCTACTCTATTATTGAACTGAGGTTATAGAATTTCACCAGTCCAGACTTTATTTCAGCATTATAGCTCCAAATCTCTACATTTTTTACAAGTCCAAGAAGTTGTCTTCTGTGAGGCATTCAAAACTCAAAGCTGAGTTTTCACTAGGATTGGAAATGTCTTAGCAAGTGTTACCCTGGCTTTCATACCGATGTGCAACCCTGCTTTCCTAATTCCCCTTTACTATGGCTCTTGAGGATTTCTCCTACTTTTCAGTGAATTTAGGGCCTTTAAAAAGATGTTT
>NW_006359778.1:0-667 GCF_000327345.1 Myotis davidii
TGTAATCTTTTTGCTGGTGGAAGGTCTTGCCTTTATTTTGTAAAAGAAAAAAACGCAATATCTGCGAAGCACAATAAAGCAAGGTGTAATAAAGTGAGGCATGCCTGTATTGGGGCAATACTGGTCTCACAGAATGAGTTAAGAAGTATTTCCCCTGCTTCTGTTTTTAGGAAGAGATTGCAGAGAATGGCATCATTTCTTCTTTAAATGGTTGGCAGAATTCAGCAATCAAATCAGCTGGGCCTACTGCTGTCCTCTTGGGAGGGTCATTAATTATTAAATTCCTTTACAGATGTAGCCTTATTCAGAGAATCTATTTATGATTGCGTGAATTTTAGTAGTTTGTGTCCTCCAAGAAATCAGCTCATTTCACCTAAGTTACCAAATTTATGGGGAGAACATTTTTTTATAACTTTCCCTTATCATTTTAATGTCCATGGGATCATTAGTGATGGCTCCTCTTTCATTCCTGATATTAGTAAGCTATGTCTTCACCATTTTTCTTGATAACCTAATGGGAGGTTTACCTATTTGATTCATCTTTTCAAAGAATTAGATTTTAGTTTTATTGAGTTTTCTTTTGGCCTCTTGCTTTCAATTTAATAAACTTCTCTCTAATATTTATTTCTTTTCTTCTGCTTACTTTAGGCTTATATTGCATTTTTTT
>NW_006359779.1:0-667 GCF_000327345.1 Myotis davidii
CCATTGATTTTTAGAGTGGAAAGGAGGGAATGAGGGGGAGAGAGACATTGATGTGCAAGAAACACATTGATTGGTTGCCTTCCACATTCCATTGGTTGCCTTTGGCACGCGCTGCAACTGGGGAGGGGATTGAAACTGCAACCCAGGGACATGCCCTTCGGTGTGCAGGCTAATGCTCTAACCACGGAACCACTGACAAGGGCAGGAGTACTCACTTTTATATTAGAATGATTATGAAGAGTATCTGATGCTACTTAGCCCAGTGCATAGCCAGAAAAGGGTGGCTCTTGTGATGATAGTGAAGAACCCTTCTCTCGTGTCTCCCTGTGAAAGAGAAAGCCAGACACTAGTTAAAGTGGTAAGAACAGGTTTTAATAATAAACTATTGTAGTAGTTTATTAAGTAATAAACGATTGTGATGTTTAATCAGTAGTAAAACTCCTAATCAGTAATAAACTATTCAGCATGAACTGAACTCCAGTTCGGTTTGTGCAGAGGTAATTGGGCATGTTAAAGTGGGAGTGAGGAGATGGGAGGGGGCCAGCGGAGGCTTGAGCAGATTCTGTCCTTGGCCGGACTCTAGTCAGGTTCCTCTGAAGTCAGGGAAGTGGAAATTTACAAAAAGCAGGAAGGGGCCCTACCTGGTTTGGCTCAGTGGACAGAGCGT
>NW_006359780.1:0-667 GCF_000327345.1 Myotis davidii
CTTCCATTCTCTCTAAAAATCAATAGGAAAATAGCCTTGTGTGAGGATCAACAAAAATAAATAAAGGCACTTCTAGGCTCCTCCAAGTTCACCTCCTCCATTTCGCATAGTCAGTGCTAAATTATACAAATTGGACTTCGTGTAATTATTTGCCTTCTCTGTGGAGTCAGTCCTATATTAAAAAATTATCATCTTTCAAAAGTAGATTCCTTGTATTACTGCATTGCCAAAATGCTCAGTGCACATGCTACATCTTATGCATTAAAAGTCCTTATCCTGATAGTAAGACCCTCTTTAATCTGCCCCTAACCAATCCTTTCTGCTTTAACAATGTGTACAACCAAACTAACCTGATCCTTGATCTTCTCTCCTGTACTTATCGCCACCATTTCTTCAGTGCTTCCCTGGTGGAATGGCCCTTTGTGTCTTTGTCTAATTGTTCATATTCAATAAACTGCATATTGTTTACAGAAGGGCGTAGATTGTTTTACGTGTTTTTCTTCTAACACCAAACATAAGGTGCTGCACATCACTCACTGTTCAGTCAATGTGCCACATTTAAACTGCAGTCTACGTCTTGTCCTACATCTTTAACTGCTGACAGCACATTTCATCTTATCTCGAATTTTACTTATATTTAAAATTGAACTCATCTTCCCCTGATCAC
>NW_006359781.1:0-667 GCF_000327345.1 Myotis davidii
TGCCATGAGATGAAAAAGGTTGAAAATTACTGACCTAAAGGACAACTGTAAAAACTACAAACTGATCAAATGAATTACAAATTAGGTAGAGAAAGTTCAAATGCTCCTTCTAGTTGAGAATATACACCTAAATTAAAGCATTTCATACAATCAAATTTCATGTACAAACAAAAAACATATACATTGAATTGTTTGCATTAAAAGATTAAAATATCTTGGTCTTCTTTAAATTGAAACAATAAAAATACTTTTAGAAACTATAGCTTGTGGAATCACTATTTCTCCCTCTACTAGCAAAAGGATTCTGCAATAAGATAAGGCTGTTTCCCATCTCCTTATGTAAATTAAACTTCCCCTAGTCACAATTCAATTAACATTTTATTTTCTGTGGAGCACTTATCACTATCTGAAATGTTCTTATCTGTTTGTTGTCTAATTCTACTAGAATGGAAACCACAAGAGCAGCAACCTCATCTAGTTTATTTGCTCCTATATTCCTAGCAAGGCACCTAGAACATCTGGAGCCTTTTAGGGCTTCAGCAAATACTTGTTGGATACATAAACAGATAAATAAAAAAATAAATCTCAGCTAAAATATATTTTAATTTACAGAGGAAAAGACTATGTAAAGTAGATTCTTTTAAAAATATATATATTTATTGATTTC
>NW_006359782.1:0-667 GCF_000327345.1 Myotis davidii
TCCCATTCTGGTGGAGCCAGACTTACAGGATGGAGACAGTGATCTCTGCCAGGAAGGGTTATTTCCAGCTCTATCTGTCTGAGTCTGTTATACTCTGGCTTTCAGAAGGTAGAATTATGCTTGAGCTTCCCCAGGGAAAGACTGCCTTGCTGACCCTGAAGGGGCCAGAGACTCAAGAGCCCAGCATCTTCTTATTCCTGAGGTAGAAAGCTTTCCTCTCAGTTCTTCACATTCTGTGATCCCTAAGCAATTAATTTTGCCCACGAAGGCATAGGTAGAATCTCAGAGTCATCACCCTGTACCAGTTGAATGAGTAGAATGTTAATACTTAGGAAATACAAGTATTAATTTTTGTTTAATTATTAATTATTCAAAAGCAAAGCCTTAGGGCAAGAGGGTTTAGGCAAAATGTCAGTGGGTACTAAGTTCTGATTTCCCAAAAATGTATTAATAAAAAAAGTACATAAATCCAATTATGTGTGCTCCTATAGTTTGTAGTAACTATAAAACACTCAGATCACTCCCTAACCTTTTAATGTCTGACCAATAGTTCTACTTGAATGAAATGTTTTCAAGGAGCCCTATTCTTATGACATTTTTAGTATAAAAATCCAAGATGTTTTTGGTTGCTATGTCTAACTAATCTATAATAATAAAAGCATAATAT
>NW_006359783.1:0-667 GCF_000327345.1 Myotis davidii
CTTAGTAAGAGATTTCAATTTTTATTATGTACTGTTTCTTACATAGTTTATGAGAATATACTCAGAAATTATTTCTATTAACATTGAATATAACGTGAAGAAACTTGCATTCTTTTAGGACTTTGAAAATGAGGCACTACTTAAAATTATCTAAATCAGATTTTGATGTGCAACAAACATTCTGATGTACATAATTATTTCTGTTTTAAGGTGCAATGATTTCATAACATAGACGTGGTTGTTCCTGAACCATTTTGAAATATTTCACATTTGCTTTGTATCAGACACTGCCATAGATCCTCAGAGGCAGCAATAAACAAAACACACCTCATGTATCTTACAAAGAAATGTGGGGGGAATTCCGGAAAGGAGATATAGTACAGGCTGACATTACTCTTAGCCTAATCCCATTGATGAATTTGGTTCAAAAACATTGGGAATGCCTGGCTCAGCTCTCACACTGCTAGTTTTTCACATGCTACTCCAATCGTTGGGATAGTACTCTCTGGTCAGTATGTAGTAAGACTCGTTTACTAGGCCAACCTCCTATTGAATCAACTTCCTGTTTGGGGGAATAATTCTGTTTCAAGGCATGTGACACATAAATGTCCATTTAGATAAATGTAGCTATATCGGTTATTAAAGGAACATTTCTATATCCATCTTT
>NW_006359784.1:0-667 GCF_000327345.1 Myotis davidii
GACAAAAGGAGTGGAAAACAAACATCAGCAACTTGATGATTGTCATATGGTTCAGAACATGACGGATTCGGAAAAAATGTTAATTCGGGGCGCAAAGATGGATAAATGGAATAACATTGTACAACTTGGATTTCTTATATCTGTTTCTCATCTTTTTTGAGACACATGTGTGTAGAGTTCATGATGTTGTCCAAGATATTTTGGCAAACAGCATTGAGGAATATAAGTGTTGACTACTTGGGTGATAGTTGCCAGATCTAGCTACATGCATATAGTGACAGAAAATTGGAACAGAAATCAGAGTGGCAGACTCACATTTGCCACTAATGAAAGTCTTTTGTAAGTGTTGAATTATTCAGTTTAACATTTCTTCAACCCATAATTACTTTGTTATTCTGCTTTTTTTCTTAGAGATCATACATTTTATTCCTGCCACCAATTAAGTCCATGACCATGTACAAATCACTTAAGCTTTCTGAGTTTTTATATTCTTATTTTCAAAGTGAACAAAGGTGGTACTAGATAATTTCTCAACTCTCTTCCAACACTGACACTCTATAATGCTGTTAAAAATAGAATTATCTTGAAGATTAAGGAAAGAATCAATTCATACATTTCTCAATGAAGAAGTATTATTTAAATATCCTATATAATAAAAGAGAAACAT
>NW_006359785.1:0-667 GCF_000327345.1 Myotis davidii
ATGCTCAATCCACTGAGCCACACCAGCCAGGCTTGGCATTGGACCTTACTTGGAGGGAAGTGTGCAGAACCTCCTGTAAAGCAAACTGTTCTATTGGTTTGTTTCTCTCACAACGATGCCATCTATCAGTGAGTGTTCCACTCCATTTCATTGATCTTACTTCCAAAAGGAGCTGGATTAGGGATATAACTAAAACCTATGTACACATCAAGCCTCCAGGCCAGAGTTAGTGATGGGATGGTTTCCAAATGTCCCTCTCTTCCCCCACACACCGTAATCAATTTTATGCTCGTGCCAAATTGGATTGTTCTCTCTTCCTGTGTGTTCTACATCCACACTCATCTCTGGGATCTGTTTGTCATTTTTGTCTCACTATTTCCTCTTGACAACCACAGAAAACCCAGCGTATCTCACAGCGCTTTACTCAGTCCACAATGTAGACTTCCTCTTTGATCTCACCAGCATGGAACAATGGAGATAAGGAAGCGGGGAGGTAGAGAAGGAAGTTAGGGTGTGAGGTAGGGAGAGAGGGTGGAAGGAGGGAGACAATAAATTATTTATAAGGTGCTCTTCTAGAATTTAAACCTTTGCTTTAAAATGCAGACCAAATGAATAGAGTCAACATTTAAATCTTAGTTCTGGCCCAGCCAGTGTGCTCAGTGGTTGA
>NW_006359786.1:0-667 GCF_000327345.1 Myotis davidii
GAGGAAACACCAGGCAGCGGGCAAGGACTGTACCTACAAAATACACAGAAGGATTGGAGTAAAATTAAAGCAGTTCTGCAGCTAGAAGGTTGAAGATTTCTAGGTTCTCACTGAAAGGATCTCTCTTATTATAGTCTTTCCACTCTGTGACTCATACCTAAGGGACCTAAACAAAGTGTAGGGATATGAGTTAGTTTCTTTAAGGCTCAGTTCTCTGCTTTGACATCACAAAAGTCTAGCAGTAACTTCTCTAAACAAATGATCATGAATCTAGTTTGTTTACTTGAACAAAAGGCGATAGTAGGTACTTTTCTAGACGAATGTTTTCCAAACTTTTCTGTCAATGGAACATCTTCCTCTCTGCTCCCAACTCTTAGTCGCAATATGTATAACAGATAAAATCAAGCTGTCCTAGGTGAGGGGACAGACAGTCTGGCTATAGGACTGTTAAAGTTCTGGACTTGCTTTGCTCAGAGGTACCTTTACAGAACTCTGGGGTTCTCATGAATAAAGTTTAAAAGCTGCTGTCCTAGAAACCTCTGGAGCAGGAGATAATATGGTGGCCTGCTGTTTTAAGCTCCTTCCTATTTATTTCTTTTTTAAAAAAATATTTTTCATTGACTTTAGAGAGAATGGGAGAGGAACAGAGAGATAAAAACATCAATGA
>NW_006359787.1:0-667 GCF_000327345.1 Myotis davidii
AGGGCGATGTCAGAGGAAATGCTCTTCACACTGGGGCCTGGAGGATTCTACTGGACTCTAGTGGGTAGCAGTCTTGGGGTGGTGCTAATCACCCTACAGTTCCCAACAAGAACTACTGGCCCCAAATATCACTGTTGAGGAGATGGAGAGCTCTGCTCCTGCCCTGCTCCTAGCGGTCCCAGCAGGCGTCCCCTCTCCCTGCTGTTCTCATCTCTCCTGCCCCTGTCCACCTCCAGTCCCCTCCTCTGGCATCTTCAGTTCCAGTGCTTCTGAACCTACATGTGCTTTTTCTCCAAGGTCAGCCCTAACCTCTCCACAATCCTGCCCCTTTCTCTTCTCTTCTAGCAGGGACACTCCACCAGAGGGCGCTCATGCTCCTGCTTCAGCTTCTGTGGACCTTTCCATCATCTGAGACAAATGAATGCAAGTGTTTTATGGCCACAAACCCAGCCCTCAAATACTCTTCAGATTTGCTCAAGGTGAAGCTCCAGCATAAGACACCAGGTACCGCAGGGGAGAACCTGACACAGGAACCAAACCAGGACTCAAGTCATTAGGGAGAGGGATGAACCGTGTAAGCTGGGCACTGAGGCCCCTGGTGTCCTCTCCCTGTGAGTGGTGAATATACCACTGCTTTTTATCACTCATCTACTGATGGGCACTTGGG
>NW_006359788.1:0-667 GCF_000327345.1 Myotis davidii
TTTTTTTTTTTTTCCAAGTATAGGCTTTTGATGCTTAAAAGTTGTAGTAAATTGAATTGTGGCCACCGAAAGCTGTCAAGTCTTAATCTTAGGAATTTTTAAATATTGCCATTTACAACAAGGGTCATTGCCAATGAAATTAAATTCAGAATTTTGAGATGAAGGGATTACCCTGGGATTTCTGGGTGGATGCTAAAGGCCTCACAGCTATCAAAAGAGAGAGGCAGAGAGAGATTAGGCACTTACGGGAAATTAATAGAAGGAGGGAGGCAGAGTTTGGAGGCAATGAAGGAATTGGCTCATGTGACTGTGAGTCCAAAACCTTATGGGATAGACTGGAAGACTGGAGACTCAGGTAAAAGATACAGTTTGAATTCAAAGGCTGTCAGGCTGGAGGACCAGGAGGAGCCTGTATCACAAAGTCTAAAGGCAGAATTTGCTCTTCTTCAGGGTGGTTCTATTCAGACCTCTCACATTATGGAATGCCATTTGTTTTACTTAAAGTCCACCCATTGATGTGTGAATATCACCCCAAACAGCCTCACTGAACACACCCCAAATAATCCATGACCAAATCTGGGCATTGTAGCCCAGACAAGTTGACCATCGCACTTAGAATTGTTGTCAGCCACTGACTAAAGGCGGCAAGGAACATATTCTGTCTTAG
>NW_006359789.1:0-667 GCF_000327345.1 Myotis davidii
TAGATAATTATATACTTTACAAAGTGATCCCCCAGATATTTCCAAGTACCCACCTGGCACCTTACATAGAATGATGAGGAATTTTTCTTTTTCTGCAGTAACTTTTTCCACAAGCCTGATGCTTAAAGTTTTCTTAGCATCATCAGGTAAGAAGTGATCTTTTCTGACGTAATGGTCAACATTTGAAAGAGTACATGGATTAGTGTTTAGCTTCCTAAGCAGTCAAAGGAATGTAAATTAAAATCACCGGGAAAGTCTCATTACACACCCATCCAAAGGACACAAATTGAAAATCCTCCCACTGCCAAGGGTTAATGAGGATATGGACTGATGGGAACTCTTTAATACAGCTGGTGGCAGTACAAATTGGTATAATTGCTTCTTAATATAGGTATTTCCTGATAGTGTTGAAGATATGATCAAGGACCCAGTAACTACAATCTTAGATACAGACAAATGTATGTATCTGGGCACCAGATGATAAGCCAAGGAATGTTTATGGCTGTATTCATATTAGTTTAACAAGGGAATAGAAAAATAATACATCAACGTAGGAAAGCTGGAGATGTCCAGAGTATTAGCCATGTTCAATTTTCTAATATAAGTAATAGAAACATCAGTGTTTACTTTTATGATTCATTATGTTTTATGTGCTTTTCTCTATATA
>NW_006359790.1:0-667 GCF_000327345.1 Myotis davidii
TATGGTAAGCAAGGTCCTTAGATTCTGGCCTCAAGGCATGTGTAATTTAAAACTATCAATAATGATAAACATGATGAAGCACATGTCAACAAACAGGGAGCTGAATAATAAATTTACAGGTAGAAACCAGGGACAAGATTCTAAAGAAAGCACTATCTATAGTTCAGAATTTAAAAAATAAAATATACATTCAGTTTTTATAAAATTTTGGAAGAAGAAATTATAGGTATATTCTAAGGAATCCTTTTAAGTAAAGATATGAAGCTGAAAATTTTGGTCGTCTCAGCCTTTCACTTATTCCCTCTTTGGTAGCATCCTCTAACTCCTGACTTTATGACTAAAATGACTTCTGTTCCTACCTATTCTCTACCATCCAGATCTAATTAGAACAACAATTTATATCTTGTCGTTCATTGTAGTCATTTCTCTCTTTAGAAAGGTATGTGTCCTTAGGTCTCATTTCTCCTGTGAAATGAGACTTTACTCCCTGTTAATAGAACTTTAAACATTTAAAAAAATTTAAATATCAGCAAATATACCTGTGCGTGGGGGTGATATCTGAGAAATAAACATGCCTTCTTGGGCCACTGAGATTATAGAACATAGACTGTACTTTTTCTCGACTAAGAAAGGTAACCTAAGATCATCCTTTCATATATATATATAT
>NW_006359791.1:0-667 GCF_000327345.1 Myotis davidii
GCCAGACCAAATGATTTTGAGGGTCTTATATAGCCCTCTGGTTTAGAGGGTTGGAACTGTTAGTCCCATCACTTAACCTCCAGAGAGTGGAAAAGCCTGGAATCTGAGTCAATTGCCAATGGCCAATGATTTAATTAATTATGCCTATGTGGTGACGCCTCCATAACAACCAAAAGAATGGGATTTGGATAGCTTCTAGGTTGGAGGGGGTGGAGATTTGGGGAGGGTGGCACTCTTGGAGAGGACATGAAAGTTCCACCCATTTTCCCACATACTTTGCCCTCTACAGCTTCCATCTGGCTGTTTCTGAATTGTATCCTGTTATAACAAATTAGTAATCTAGTAAGTAACATGTTTTACTGAGTTCAGTGAGTCACTCTAGCAAATTAATGGAATCCAAGGAGCAGGTTGTGGGACCCTCGAATTACAGAGAATTGCTCAGAAGTATATTTAACACCCTGAAGTTATGACGGGCATCCAGAGTTAGAAGGGACCCACAGAACTTCCAATTTGGATCCCATGGGTCACACAAACAGGTAACAGCCAGACCTTGGGACAGACATCTGAAGGATGGGGAAGTCTTGTAAGACTGAGCCCTCAACCTATGAGACTGATAGTGTCAGAATTGAGTTGGATTGTAGGACACCCAGCTGGTGTCCCAGAATTG
>NW_006359792.1:0-667 GCF_000327345.1 Myotis davidii
AGCCCTCATGAATGGGATTAGTGTTCTTATAAAGGAACTTTCCACCCTCTCCCATCATGTGAAGACATATCAAGAACACACTGCCTATGAACATGAAATGCTGGCTGGCCCTTACCAAATGCTGAGTCTGCAGGAGCAATTATCCTGGAGTTCCCAACCTCCAGAACTGTGAGAAATAAAAATCTAGAGTTTATAAGCTACCAGTCTGAGGAGATTAAGACACACCTGATGTAAGAGGCACTCTTTTCAGCACCAAAGTAAGGTGAGGGATTTATACCTAACAAAGCAATGGATTCAGCCTAATTAATTTTGATGTCTTGTGATTTCAGAGAGCTATTTACATGTGATATCACCTGGAAATGTATTCTTATTTCACCATCTCCCCACAGGGCCATATCTAGCTCTGCTTTCTTTCTGGTAACAAATAACAACTCACATTAAGAAATAAAACTTCATGTACCATTGAAATGTACTAAGTAAATTGTTTTCCAAGGCATAACTTCCTTCTATTACAGCTCATTCTGGATGGGCTAAGACAATGAATAGAGCTAACAAGAATACATTCAGGTTTGAATTCATATATTCTATTTTACATTAAAGTATACTAAGACCAGGAATATGTACAACCTGGTTAGTAATGAAAATTGCATAACTGGTCTGGAGAAAA
>NW_006359793.1:0-667 GCF_000327345.1 Myotis davidii
TGGACACAGATATTAGTGTGGTGAAGGCCTGGGCGGAGGGGCAGGGGGGATTGCGGTGGAGAGAGTTAATGAGAAAAAAAGGAGGGCATCTGTAATACTTTCAAATAATAAAGATGAATTTAAAAAAAACAACAACAAAGTATTTCCCCAGAGTATGTAGAAATATGTAAAATCCATAATGGATCATTGAAAAATGAGTGAACTTATGCTTAGAATCACAGAAATGGAAGGGGACTTAGAAATAATCACACGCCATGAAAAACTGAGGCCCAGAGAGGTATGCCCAAGGCCACAAAGATAATTAGTGGCAAAGTAAGCCATGAGAGAACCAATAATGCCAGGCTCTTGATTGAATGCTTTTTCTACAACATTGCTACTTAGAAATGCCATTTTAAACCTGAATGTAATCACACTTTCAAATATGTGGCACTGCAAACAGATTTCTAGGTGCATGTATATCTAGGCCTCACATGCAGAGGGTTTTTAAAATGCTGCATCTTCCTAAACCTGGCCTCTGAGTCAAGAGAGCTGGGCCTGGTATCAATCTTTAGCCACTTGGTAGTGAGTCACTTTGTCATACTGGATATGAGTGTCCTGAACTATAA
Organism: Myotis davidii; assembly: GCF_000327345.1. Classification (NCBI taxonomy): domain Eukaryota; kingdom Metazoa; phylum Chordata; class Mammalia; order Chiroptera; family Vespertilionidae; genus Myotis; species Myotis davidii. The sequence continues at coordinate 606 of NW_006359793.1, forward strand.
AATGAAGATGCCATATGTATCTGTTAGGTTGCAACTGACACACACACACACACACACACACA
>NW_006359794.1:0-667 GCF_000327345.1 Myotis davidii
TAATATAAGGAAAAGTAAGGGAGTATGGGTCTAAAGTTATTGGATGGAGTTCAATGCTTGCTGAGAGTGGTTCAGTTGATTGTGCACTTGTTGAAATCTCCTCCACCAGGGGGAGCTCTTTTTCACCAAGAAAACCAGTATTTCTCACTTAATGACCCTGTTAGATCCTCATTTGTCTGTCTATATTGTATCTGACTACTACTGGTTACTATCATTTGTGGACAGCGTCTGTGTGCCACACTTACTGTATGTTAGTGTCACTGCCTTAGAATGAAATGCTGTCTAAAACAAATGCAACAATGGTGTATGCTTACTGCTTCCATTGTAGAATAATGGGTTGTGTATTAACTCTTTAGCTAACAAGTGTAAAAGTTAGATGAACCTTTTCCCCGTCCTTTCTTTTGTTGCAGTGTTACTTTTTAGTTGGTGTTTCTCCCTGGGGAGTCTGTTGGCTCTAGAGGTGGGGCACCTCCTCATTGTGCAGGAGAGCCCCAGCACTGATCCCTGCATCCTCCCCAACGGAGTCCAGTAATGTCCCCAAATTACAGTGACAATCAAAAAACTCTAGACTTTTCCAAGCACTTCTATTGTGATTCACTAAGTAAGCTGATTTTTACCTTTCCCCAAACCATCTTTTTATTTATTTATTATTTTAATCCTCACCTGA
>NW_006359795.1:0-667 GCF_000327345.1 Myotis davidii
CTTGGTGTGAGGAATATTGATAAAGAACCAATATCCATGGAAAGGAAGGGAACAGGATTGGACAAATGGAAGGCTTGAACTGTAATGCACCCACAAAGCCGTGGTCAATTCCACATGTACTTTGGGAGCATATATGGCCCATCAGAGTTGTCCCATGGTGATTATACATCCTATAATCATTCACTGGCTGTGAGCTGCTCTAGGAAAAATGTGCTCTTTTGGGGGCACTTCTGCAGCTATGACAAACCCTAAAGTGTCCCAATATTTGGGGCGATGAGTCCTTCCTTGCAGGGAAGTCTGGGGGCTCACCTTCATGTCCCCTCACTATAATTTTGGTTCATTGCTCTATTTTCTAGAGTAACAAAACATATCTCCTCCATTATTCCTGAGGACCAACCCTTGGGTATTTATAAACACTCAGCTTGCCCACTCCATTTCATTCACAACATCTCACGGAAGCCATGTGTTTAGTTTTAACATGTACAGGTATCTCACCTGGTCCTCATGGAAGGTTTTTGGATCTCTCATGTACTGTTTACCATCATTACATGGGACTTTGGTGTTGAGGGTTTGGACAGGTCCAACTGGGCATATGGTCAGTGTCCCTCTCCCTCTAAGCCCGATGACAGTGCCCCTTTGATGGGACTAAAGCACCGTGATGACCTTG
>NW_006359796.1:0-667 GCF_000327345.1 Myotis davidii
AGGAATAATATGTAAAAAATCAAATCCCTTTCTACTACTGGAAAAGCAAATATAAATGCCCTCAAGATGTATAATCCACACTGGTTGAAGGCTGGTTGGTAGGATTGTCTTCTTGTACAAATATTAGCAAAAATAAAATGACTTATGAAAAAATCTCATAAATGGAAATAAAAATGAATCTAGATCACTGTTTTCTTAAATAAAACATAAATCCAGATTATGTGTATCATAGCATGTGGAACAACTCACAGGAAGATACCTCAGATTCAGTTCAACACATTTTTTAATGTTACCACATGAGCAACCGAAGATAACATTTATAGCTTTTCTACTGGTGGTAGAGCCTCATAAGTTGGCTTCAATTAAGCATCACTCCCACCCTTAAAAGTCTTTTCTTAACTCGAAGACTTCATAAGTGCATACATATACAGTTTTAATTTGAATTCAAAATAGGTTCTTGGAAGAAAATGTCGTACTTTTTATGTGTAATTGTATAAATAACATTTCACCGAAGATGGAATGTAAAACTTCTTATAAGTGGAACAAACAGAAGTCCAGGTACAGTTTTGCTTTTAGAGCTACAGTTAACTACCACTTTTGCTTCCCTAAGGAAGTTACTAAGGGATTCCTAAGCACATTGGGTTACCAGTCTATGAAGCATTTACGC
>NW_006359797.1:0-668 GCF_000327345.1 Myotis davidii
TTTTTTTTTTTTGGATGAGTGCTGCCAATCAGACTCTATCTAAGGCCTGAGGAGAGAGAAATCTTGTTCCTGGTAGTATTCCGAAGTCCGATATATTGCCCATCATTTTTTTCTTAATCTAAAATTGTGTTCTGAACTTGATAATTCCAATAAAAAAGAGAGCCCATGGTAGAAGGTAGGCAAACAGCTTAGGCAATGTGTAGCTACCAAATGTTTTTTTCCCCCCCCAAATCCAAAGATAATTTCAATTATTTTCTTTTGAGTTTTTTTTTTCTTCTAACTACTGCATCCCTCTATATAGACCTTGTTCCTCTAGTTCCAACTGGCATTCAGTAGTCTGCCTTTGATTACATGTAAATGCTCGACAAGATTAGAATACATTCTCTCATGTCATTACCATGTCAGACAGGGAAATTCACCTTATGAAAGATGTAATTTTATTTTTCCTTTCGCAGAGCAAGTGAAGATTCATTGAAATGTGGGGAGTAGCAACATCATTTTCTATTATGTTACGTAGGGAGTCTTTGCAGCTAAATTATTTTCTGGATAAATTTTACTCACAAAGGAGACCGTAACTTGCTTTTCACATTTTCATAACCTGGTGAGACACAGTTATTCCCCAAGGCATTGTTAAAGGAATGCCCACAAGATCCAATTCCTTTACCTAG
>NW_006359798.1:0-666 GCF_000327345.1 Myotis davidii
CAGCCGCTGTCTCTCAACACCCATGACGTTAGTAACAGAGAAGATTCCACATGCTTACAACCATTCTTGTCAGGAGAGAGCCCAAATCATCAGTGAGATAGCATCTGCCTTATCTATCTGCTTTGATTCTTATGGAGCACATCTAGTTGCTGAAACCTAATTTGTATTCAGGACCCTAGGTAAAAGGGACTTTTGAGAATATAGTTTTCAACCACTGTAGTATACAAAAGCACACTAGAAAAAGATGGGAAGGGATGCTAAACATTAATTGAACATATTCTACCAAAGTGCTGGAATTATTTTGGAAAATTAAGATTTTGTAAAGACTTTGGGATGATCCCTTTTGAATGTCAAGAATCTTTTATTTAGTTAGGTGCCATACCTAAATCCCATTTAAGGAAAAAGTACAGGCAGGGAGTAGTTGGACACCTCCTTTTTTACTGCTTTAAGGAACAAAGGCTGAAGCCTTAAAGCTAATAAGAACATTAAAGAACAGAGACTTCTACAGTTAAGATCCCAGGCATTATTTAAGATGGTTTATTGTGATGGAAGAACTTTTGTGTGATTCATGTTTGAGCAAATCCTTTACATCTGTTAAATATGAGGCACAACATACATAATTTATTAGTACATCACATGCATCTATTTAAAAATGGATATTGATGG
>NW_006359799.1:0-668 GCF_000327345.1 Myotis davidii
CTGTAAAAAATCAATAAAAATATATAAAAAAACTTTAAAAAGTACACTGGTGATGTCATAGATGTTTGAACGTGTGTTTATTGTATTTACAATGCCTTTTTATATCAAGGTTCTATTTACCTGTAATTCAAGTGTTCCATATACATTTGTGGACATGTCCAGGGTCTATCAATGCGAATTCTGAGTAACAACCTCATTCACATAGTGTTCTGAGCTCCATAAGCTTGAATTCTTAAGTATTTTAACTCGTTTCCTTTAGAAATGGCATCTAATTGAATTGGAATTAAAATTTATACAATATTCTCATTATTTTACAGCTGTTTGAATGTGAGCTGTCAGTGTATTTACACTGATCTCTTTATATTTAGGCTCTATTTCCTTGTAATTCAAGTGTTCCATGTACATTTCTGGAAAATTCCAGTGTCTATTATTGTGAATTCTAAGAGTAATAACCACATTTACATAATGTTCTTAGCTCTATAAACTTGAAATCTTAAGAATTTTAACTAGTTTCCTTTAGAACACCATCTAATGAACTTGAATTAAAACTGTAAACAGTATACTCGTCAGTTCACTGTTGTTGGAACGTGTTTTAAGTGTATTCACACTGCCTTTTTTATATTAAGATTCTATTAACTTGTAATTCAAGTGTTCCATATACATTTCTA
>NW_006359800.1:0-666 GCF_000327345.1 Myotis davidii
TCTCTCCCTCTCCCTTAATCTCTGAAATCAATATATATACTAAAGTCTGGTATATGACCCACCACAGTATTGAAACTGAATCTCTTAATGGTCAAATCAAAATTTTTTTCTATCCTTAATCTATCTTACCTCTTTAATTTTTTTGTTGTTTTGCCTTTCCTTCTTAACTTTCATTCTTCATTTGGCTTGTATGATCCTAATCTCTGCTTCTTGTATGACTTCACTCTCCTTTGCTTGTTTTTCCCTGTGTGTCTACCCTTTAATGGTTGGTGATCACTTGATTTCACTCTAGTTTGTCTCTGTCTACCCACTTCCCCATTCTATATATGTGCCCTGGGTGATCCCATTTCTTCCATAAGACCCAAACTTTACCCTAACCCTAGTCAAATTCTCCCTTGTTCTAAGGCAGTCTCTTCAGTTTCAGTCCATTCACATGTGGATGCTTCCCATGCATCTCAACCCTAATGTCCCAAATGAACTTGTTATCCTTTCCTTTAAATCTTCTACTCCTGAATTTTCTATTTTGGTTATTGACTTTTAACTTTTACTATATAATCCAAATTAGAAACCTGGGAGCCATTTTCTACTTTCTTTGTTTTCCATAAAATTTTCTTTATTGTTCCAAGTTTGCCTTGTTTATATCTTAAATAGCTTTTTAAAAAAATA
>NW_006359801.1:0-668 GCF_000327345.1 Myotis davidii
TATACGGAACAGAACAATGTACGTGCTGATTAAAGGACTTTGCTGATGTCTTGGGAACCAGAGAATGGCCCAGGCACCTCCACAGCTGCGCCTGGACAGTGTGTGTGGATCGCAGTCTTCTCGGGGGCTCTTTGCTAAGTGCGTCTCCACCTTTCTCTTTGCTACTGCGGCTCTTGGAGTGTTTGCTCTGAGCTCCCTGCCACTCATGGTCCTGGGTGACATGCCCCCATCACGGAAGGGTTGTTAGAAAGCCTCCTCTGTCGGATGAGGAGTCTACAGGAATACACTAGTAAATGACGACAAACAACCCCAGAACTATTAACATTGATGGTTTTACTTTTATGGGAGAATTGCCATTATAATTCGAGAACATGTCAACACGTTAGTGTGTCCAGGAATTGCTTTCACGCTAATACTATGAGTTCCATGTTGTGTTCTGAATGGATTCTGAGCGTAAAAGGCTGACTTATTGGATAAGTCCTGCAAAAGGAGTTCGTTTTCTATGGGGAACTTTGGTTAAAAACCAAAGGGGGGAAAACAACAGTACAAAACCCATTCTCTTATTATTGCATCTTCCCAAAGGCAAGCCACCTTTGCTGGGGCCACCTCAGAAGAGCATAAAATGTTCCTAATTACATCTCATAGTTATGTTAAAGCAATCACAAATC
>NW_006359802.1:0-667 GCF_000327345.1 Myotis davidii
TTAGTGATTGGCTGCTGAGTTATATTCTATTTCTGAGTTACCCTCTCTCAGAAAAATCTATAAAAACTCAATTGAATCATCAGTTCACTTTCAGGTGGGTTTTAACTTGTGTAAGCCTTTAACCTCCAGTCTTATCTATAACCCATTTACTTTCCAATTTAGGATGCAGTGGCAGTTACCACCCAAAAGCATAAGTAGCTTTTCCTCACTTTTTCTATGGGAAGTGGGTTTTGCTACTATCACAATGAACCCTTCACTTGATCACATATGTAGAGCGACCAGTGCTTTCTAAATTGCCTATGGTGAAGAAGCAGGCTTTTCTTTTGTATCTATTTCTATTCTCTTGTGGGCCAACACAATTTCTCACATGGCATATTTGCAGCTTCAAACACATGTAATTCACCAGGTTCTAGCAAACCTTGACTAGTCTCTACCCAGCTTCCTGAAATGAGTCCACTAAAGGAAAGGTGTCATGCCAATACCAAAATGTTTACAAAAGTTTTCAAAATCTTAATTTCAATTTTGAATGTATATCATAACTGTCTATAATAGTTTTCGATCTGGCATTATTTCACCAATCATGTTTTGAGAAGAGCTAAGAGTAACTTTCTTAGTAACTTATAACAGCTAACCTACTAACCAGTGGTTCTCAACCTTCTGGCCCTTT
>NW_006359803.1:0-668 GCF_000327345.1 Myotis davidii
AACAGTGCCATACTGCTATACAAACGGACTATGTCACTTTCTATTCCCTGGCCAGTGTGTGAGTTTCATTTGGTTCATATCTCTGTCAACACTCCATATCCGTGACCTTTTTAACTTTAGCCATTCTAGTAAAATGGTAGTAAAATCTTGTTGTGGTGTTAATTTGCATCTTGAAACTCTAAATGTATGGCTTCCATCAATTTTAGAAAATTGTGACCATAACTTTTGGAAACATTTTGTGGCTACCTCTTTTTCTCTCCTTTCACGCCGGGATTCTAAGTCCTTGATATGTTACTTTCATATTGTCTAATAGTCCCCTAAATTGCTGTTCAATCTCTTTTTCTATGTTGTCTTCTCTATTCTTCAGTCCACGCATTTTATTGATCCCTCTTTAACTTTGCTTACTCTTTCCTCTCTTATCTCCATGTGGCTGTTAACTGTTCACTGACTTGCTTACATAAGATAAAGAATTCCTCGGTGCCACCATGGCCACTTCCGTCTTAGCATCCAATTTCTCTACTGAGATTTATTTCCTTTATTGCAAATATTTTGTCTTACACCCACTGGAAGTATGTTAGAGAATAGCTTTAGAATTCTCTCCTTAAATTCCAAGTACGGGGTCATATGAGAGTTGGAATCTGTTCATGTTCTTTTCTCTTGAGAATGAA
>NW_006359804.1:0-668 GCF_000327345.1 Myotis davidii
GATTAGACAAAATTACTTTTGCTTCTAAGAACTTAGGGATTTTGGTGATTTAGACAAGTGTCAGACCAGATAGATTTCATGGCCCTCACAGCATTAAGTTCACATGCTACTACCGGCCATTGATGTTTTATCTATTACAGTGAGAATAGACAAAGGGGGCAAACACAGGTAAAATCTTTATCAATGAGAAGGTTCTTTGATAAGCCCTAAATAAGCTGGCTTAGGTCACTTAACCATGACACCTACCAAAAACAGAAGCCCTGCTAAAGCTGGAGATGTAGCCTAAGATTTTCTTTACCTCATTCATTATACAGGAGCACCGAAAGAACATTGCAGCCCAGTCACAAAGTACAGAAATGAGAACTTTAATTTATTTTAGCTTCTCTGCCCATCACACAATATAGGCATTCCTCCCTCTAGTTTTCCCCACTAGACTATATTTCACCTCTATCACCCTCCTTACTCATGCCAAAAACTTGGAGTCATCTTCACATTCAGTCTCCATGCTGTTTATTTCCAAACTGTACTTGAATCTACCCAGTTTTCTCTACCACGTTGCTATCTCTGTTTAGCAAAAGCTGTCTTCTCTTGTTCATACTGATCTCATCCCTTCACTGATTTCCAATTTTACTCTCCTCTCTAATCCATTCTTTACAGTGTAGCTGGAA
>NW_006359805.1:0-668 GCF_000327345.1 Myotis davidii
AGAGAGAGAGAAAGTAAATAATAAAGGACTTAATCATGATTAAAACTGTATTAGGGCAGTCATGTCTAAAATAATTTTGGATTACAGACACGAGTATAATGAATATACTCACCTTTGGGGTGGGGAAGAAGTGTGTTTAGGAATTCATATTTTCCAAAGGGAGGTAATTGGACTCAGTGGGCGTCACACTGTACAAAATACTTACAAATGAGTGATGACTGAGGACCGGATTAACCAGTTTATGTCACTTTCCACTCCACTCTTCTCATTACCATTAATGAGAGAGCACACATAGTTTGAAGGGAACATTTGATTTTTAGCTTATACTTCTGGCCTTATCCTCTTGATCCTTTTAATACTATTACCCTGTACACTTTAAGCAATTCAAATTAGAAGTAACGGAAATTGAATTTCTTCTGTGACCTTTTGAATAATGAAGTGCCCCTAAGTTCTGTGCTTCATTTTTTTTTTTTTTGTCTGAGGAAAATCCACTCTTAGCATTCATTCATTCATCTGCCATGTTACTCCAGGATATCATTGAGAAGATTTTCACTGGTTTCTCCCAACTAAAGAATCCAGTTCCTATCTGAATGATTTCTTGGCAGACTGAAGCCAATGGTATGCGATAATGTGGTCTTTCCAGTTTGTGCAGTAGACCTTTCTCCCTT
>NW_006359806.1:0-668 GCF_000327345.1 Myotis davidii
AAAGAAAAGCCTTGCTGTGCAGCATTTGCCAATGTCTGTAGTGATAATACTCCCACCATGGCCAATTTTAATTTACCAACTTGATGTCAATGAATGCAGTGTTGGAAAGAACTGCACAAAAGCAACTCTCTGAAGCTGCTGCAAGCCAATTCCAGCACCACTGGAAGACCTTCCTCACATTTGACTAAACTAATAGTTTATGCAGGAAAGCTCCAATCACTTCACTTCATTCGAGTATTAATTCCTGGGACATTGATTGAATGCTGCACTGTTGTTCCAAGCACGCTGATGCACCAAGCACTATTCTAGAAAGCAAGAAATTTTCATTAAAACACAAGGTTGTTTACTCATGAAACGTATAGTTGGGGGGAGGCAGACAATTTAATTCATTAATTACTAGCTCATATGCCATTTGTTAATAAATGCCATGGAGAAATATGAAGTCTAGTAAGAGGAACAGAGAATCCAGTGGGAGAAGGACAAGGGGGAAGCTTCTGTTTCTTTATAGGTCAGTTAGGTAAGATCCTCATGAAGAAGAGACTGGAAAATATGAATGTCAGACAGAAATCTTGGGCAAGAGCTTTCTGGGCCACAGAAACAGTATGTGCAAAGGTCCTGAGGCAACACTATGCTTGGCATTTTGGAGAAACAGCAACAAAGCCCATGGA
>NW_006359807.1:0-668 GCF_000327345.1 Myotis davidii
GTGTGATATAAAAGGACTCCTGTTAAAAAACATCATGGTAATCTAAGCAGTAAGAGCACAGGAGGGTTTTGTTTTGTTTACTGTGACCTGCTAGTGCCTAGAACAATGATGCTTGGCACACAGTAGGTCTTCAATAAATATTTGTTTGAATGAATGAAAGTTTCCCCTAAGCAATATTTCTCCTAGGAAATTTGTAAAGAAAACACAGTAAGTTAAAGTAAATAAAAATAAACTTCAGAAGCTGTAGTGCCTGGAATCTGTTTTTTTCTAAAAATTTCAGATGACCATTTTCAAAATTTAAAAGTAGTTACATTAAATAGTTAAACCCAGCATCAAAATATTTGAGATTATTCAAAAGGGAAAGATATTCCTGGGAAACAATTCTCTGTAAATTCTTATGCTATTTTGATTGGGGATGCCTTGAAGCTCTGAACAGTTCCAGGGAAATCAAAATGTAATTTTCTCAGGTTAGAAAGTAAATTATTTTATTGACGTTTTCTTCCATCACTCACTAATATAATACAAGGACGGGTTGAGGAAAACTGCCCTGTTTTGCTTTTCAAGTTGCTAAAGAAGAGAAAAGAATCTTTTGGTACTTCCTCTCCTATTAAATTCCAGAAAGTTTTCACCAGGACATAAATTCCTTTTATTAAATAGATAAAAGAAAA
>NW_006359808.1:0-667 GCF_000327345.1 Myotis davidii
CTGAGGGACCCCACCTATGCATGAATTCGTGCACGGGGTCTCTAATATTATCATATTTAGTTATTACTCGGTTTAGTTCTTTTTCGTGAAAGATACTTTCTTATTTCTATATAGCACCAAGATGTAGGCAAAATTAATAAGTTTAATAACATCATTATGCAGTGCTTCATAATGTTAATGATTATTGATGAGTGCTTACTGAGATACTGTGCCAAGTGCTTTATACTTATTAGCATATTTTAACCTCACATAACCTCTTGCAGGAAGAATTTTTATCATCCTCCTTTTGGAGATGAGGAAACTGAGGCTTAGAGAAGTTAGACAACCTACCCAGTATCAAACAGTGAGTCAGTAGTTAAAGCAGTGATTCAAAATCAGATCCATTTCCTCCAGAGCCCTGGCTCTTAGCCACTCAAAAGCCCAAAAGAGCCAATCAGATAGATGATAAATAAGCAAATTACATTCAGATTCTGGCAACATGATGGACAAACTCATACAGAGTTACCTTTAACCATAAATAAATAGGAAGGTTGGCTAAAGTATGCTTTTTAACAATGTCATCATAATTGAAATCAAAAGAAAGAGAATCACCAGGTGTGGGAAAGGGAGTGGAAGCTCAAAGGAACCAGATAAGGCCCGGCTGGCATGGCTCAGTGGCTGAGCGTCG
>NW_006359809.1:0-668 GCF_000327345.1 Myotis davidii
GGGTTTGGGGTTTTGCTTTGAGTGAGAGAGGGAGTAAGAATGTTGGGCAGAGGATGACACAACCAGATTTCTATTTGAAACACATCATTCTGGTTTCTGGGTTGAGAATAAACTCTTGGGCAGCAAGGGCAGAAACAAGGAGATCCAAGAATTATAGACAAAAGTACTGACAAACAGTTCGGTGAGGGCTGTGACAGACTGTGGGGCACATAGAAAAGTAGACTGAGCATATATAGTCTCACTCTGGGCAGAGGGACATCCCACAGCCTATGACGATGGTGGACTGTGGAAGGTAATGCTGTTTGAAGTCTTGGACGGAAGATAGAATGTGAGAGAGTAGGATGACCCCGTACAAATCCCACAGCAAGAGAAAGTCACTTGTCCTTTAAGACTGTTGACTTCCTTTACCTGGAACAATTACATTGCAGCCACTTGTCCAATCTGATTTCTGATTTTTCATGAGCAGGGCAAGGCTAGGAAGGTTACAGAAAAGCAATGCATTCAGGGCCCAACATGCAGAAACTTTGCATCCCTTAAGCCGTCTCCCACCCACTTGTGAATGTCCGCCAGGGTTTGCAAGTCCCCCCAAACCTATTGAACCCATTTTTCAATGACATGGCTGGCATGTTGTCCCATTCGGTGGGATCTTACAAGTAGAAGCGGAACAT
>NW_006359810.1:0-668 GCF_000327345.1 Myotis davidii
CAAGAGGGCACAGGCCAGGCTAAGGGACTCCCCAGCCAGTGTACGAATTTCATGCACCGGACCTCTAGTATGATATAAAATGACATTATTCTTTCAATAAAACATCATATATAATAACTTTAGTTACAGATTTTTATAAGTGCATCTAAATATTTAAACTCAGGTACACACTTAAAATGTATATCCATCTATTTGCATAAGCTACTATTTAATAAACCGTACTTTAATTTATTGCTGGAAAGTGGAAACCAAAGTTTGGTTCCATCCAAAATTATCAGCCAGAGAATAAGAGTCCTGTACTGCCCATTCTGCCATGCTATTTGACCACAACTCCACTTGAATCCTAGTAAACCACTCTCTCTGGATACAAGGGGTAACTGAATCTTCATGCTATTTCTATCCTGGTTTTCTCTTAACTGCTAGCCCCCAACTATGCCAATAAATTACACTATGTACTGTTCACTAGGAAAACACTAAGACTACCTTGTTCATTCAAATAAGGTCAGACCTAAAAGAAAGAAAAAAGTCAGGCTGATGATTTATCTAGAGGCATTTTAGTTCCTTATGCGCCTTTTTATAAATTTTTTTATTTTTGGTGAAAGGTTCACATAGCTTATTTTAGTTATAAATCTGGAGCAGGGGTAGAGTGGTGTAAGTGTACTGGGCAT
>NW_006359811.1:0-668 GCF_000327345.1 Myotis davidii
TAGTGAGAAATACTTAAATTTCTCAAAGATTTCTCATTCTGCTTGTCCTAATAATGAATGTGCAAGTACATTGGTAACTGGCTGAGGAAGTGCTGTAGGAAATAAAGATATCTGATGACTTTAATAGGTAACCCTCTTTTCTTTTTTTTAATGTTTAAGAGATTTGCTATGCAATCTTAAATTAATAACTGAAAAACAAAGCTAACAAGATGATACTTACAAATTTACAGGACGCTCAAGTTAAAGTGAAACAGATCAGTAACAAAAGAGAAATTTTAAAACGGAAACACGAAAAGGTGAACACACCTGGGCTTTAAACGCCCTTAGAATGTCTTCCCATTATGTATAAACATTTTTTATTTTTTTCAATTGTGGTTTACATTTGATATTAGTTTTATTAGCTTCGGTGTACAGCATAATGATTGTGTAAACATTTTAAATCACTTAAATATAAAACTAAAACATTCACACTTTTTTTATTATTGTTTTTTACTAAAGTATGCAATACAAAGCTCAGGGCTCTCTAAATGTCACTCCAGTCCCCCTAGGGTACCTCTCATAGGAGCCTTTCAGGACATCAGATGCAGTATCTTCGCTTTCTCATGTATCATTGCCTCCAAAATGCTATCACAGCTTAACTGCTTTTTGTTTATCCAAATCAACAACAA
>NW_006359812.1:0-668 GCF_000327345.1 Myotis davidii
ATGCCCTATCCACTGAGCAAAACCAGCCAGGGCATTAACTCTATTTCTTATATGGCTACTCAGCTGAGACCATTTAATAACACTAATGCTGTGTGTTTTTAACCCGTGATCCATCTTTTCTTTTTCAATTCTGCCAGCATAGAATCAGACCAGTTACCCTCTACCTCAAGAGCTTCGGTCTTGCTATTGGAGCCATCCACCTACCTAACTCAATCTCTATTTCCCGAGAAGATAGACTTGCATAACTTTATGGATTCATTATGACATGCCCTAAGAGAAAAGCCTCATGTAGAATCATAGAAACTATTCTTTACAAACTCCTAAGAATGAAATGTCAGACTACAAGCAAAAATGGTTGATGTGATGCAATTAGTGGTCTGTGCTGGAACTGCTGTATAGGTTTTCATACTTTCATGTCACCAGGCATTGAATATGTATTAATAGATCACCTCTCCTTCTTTACATACCGTTATCTGTATAGAAAAAAGGTAAAAGTCATGTAAAGTGTCTCAGTAGAAAGAACATTCTAAATTCAGAAGACCTGGATGAATTCCGATTCCTGTCACCAGCAAGTTTACTTCGCCTGGATGAAACGGGATTCTGCCTTCTGGGATTATTCTGTGATGTGATACATTGATGAGCTTAAAGTGACAAATTGAGTCTCACAG
>NW_006359813.1:0-668 GCF_000327345.1 Myotis davidii
AATGGAGCCACCAGGCTAAAGATGTTGTTGCTCTTTAGGCACCAACTGTTTGTCATGGGCTGTTGGTTGGCACCAGCTGGTGCAAGGAGGACATCAGACCAGGCATCTCAGATCCATGCTGAGTTTCTCCTGCAGTCTCACCATAACGTTTATATGTGCCTTACTCCTAATCCTTCAAGCCAGGAGTCGCGGTGTGTTTTTAACAACGCCTCTAGAAATAGCCTGTCTTGTCAATTATGAAATAATGATGTTTAGGTTTTAAACCATAACTTCAATGTTTTTTAAAAGCTGAGTGTTAGTTATTTGTTTTACTAGAAAGACAGAAGATGTAAACAGTTTTATTGTCAAATAAGATGTGGAAATAGGTGGAGTAAATAAAAATAAAAGAATATCTAGAGACACTGACATGACACAAAGGAAATAGTGTCACAGAAGGTAAGTAGGCGAAGACATTCAATTTTATTTTAGCATTTCAAAAAGCACATTTATTATGATTTATTTTCTGATAAAAGTAAAATGAGTTCACCATAGACGTTTAAACACAAAAAAGGACAACAAATTTAGTATAATTATGGATAATAGCATAAGAATAACAGCTATTAGTATTTTGGTAAATATCCTCACGTACTAAGCCAGCACTGCCAGAACTGTGGAACTTGGTTCTGGAT
>NW_006359814.1:0-668 GCF_000327345.1 Myotis davidii
TTTATCAAATAATTGCATTGTATGTATGATGAGACATATACTACACCAAGCGTTTTCTAAGTATTATCACTCACTTAATCCTCACAACATCCCTATGATTCAGAGGCTATGATTATCTCTACTTTTCAGATTAGGGACCTGAGGATCACAGAGATTAAGTAATTTACCCAGGGTCAGGAGCTAAAAAATAGAGAAGATGGGAACAAAAACCAGATTCTGAGGCTTCAGGTCTCTGCTTTGAAGAACTTTGCTTTTCAGCCCTTAATGATTATCAGCTACACCCCATGGCTAGCACAAGGTCAGCAAATATTCTGGCTCAATGAGTTTTCATGAAATAATATATTTGTCCTGATTTTTAATCTTCTACTAAATTAAATGTTTATATATTTATCGTCTGTCTCTAACTAACCTATAAACTCTTAGATGTCAGGACTCTTGTCCGAGTTACAACTATATCTCAACTTCTGAAATTGTACCTAATAAGTCCTCAACAACTACTTGTTGAATGAATGAGTCAGTGACCTTTATATCAAAAAGACAAGCTTTCACAGATAGAAACTATGCCATCATGCCCTTTTGTATTGGGTTTCTACTGCTGCTATAACAAATTACAAGAAACTTACTTGCTTAAAAATATTTATCAAATAATTGCATTGTATGTATGATGA
>NW_006359815.1:0-668 GCF_000327345.1 Myotis davidii
ACCAAAACATGTGTTAGTTACCTGCTGTGTGTGCGGCAACCATCTGTTCATATCTCCTATCTGTTGGAGCTTCCCCTTCATGGACCGCACCTTCCATGTCTAGAATAAAATTCATGCTGCCTTGCCACCCAATCCTTCCCAATACTCCTCCCAGTGCCAACTCCCCTGTGAGGCCTAATGACAGCTCCATCAGAAAAAGGGAGACATCTGTCCCCCAAAAGTGACCCTCTTCTAGGGGACCCTCTTAACTCATCCACATTGCCCTCCTACTTAAAGCCACACATGCATCCTACCCCATGCAGCCCCAATGCCAATATGCAGCATAAAAGAATCCGGAAATTGGATGGAGGGTCCTGTAAGAAGCTCTCAGGTAAGGGGCCACTTCTCCACCCAAAGATAAATTGGTGGGAAGATCATGGAAAGGTATAGCTCACCCTAGGCAGCACTCCCCCCACCGATCAGAGCAGACTGAGAAGGTCAGGAAGACTTTCATTACTCCCAGGCCCAGCTCAAGTGCCTAGCACAGCCCTGTCTTGAGCCCAGAGCCCAGTGCAGCCCCTGGTGTCCTGGCAGCCCACCCACCCGCAGCCAACACTGACCCTGAGGGTGCTCATTCATATCGGTCTCAGCCAGCCTCTCTCCTCCTCCCAGTGTGAGCGAGTGTGTGT
>NW_006359816.1:0-668 GCF_000327345.1 Myotis davidii
CTGGGGCTCCTGGATCGGGTGGGGTCTCCTTTCCGGGGGCCGGTGGGAGGAAAGGCAGGGGGTACCAACGCTCCTCTCGCGCCCCCCTGGGCCCGCAGGCGGGGCGCACCCCCTGGCACCGATCGGTCGGTTTAAAGCGCCCCTGCTCTCCCCAGACACTTGGAGAGGGTTGCGTCTTGACCCCCAAACGTGGCTCAAAAGTGGGTGCTGGGTTCTCACGATCGTGGTCTCCACCCCACCCCCTGGCACCCCCTTGCCAGCTTGCCCTGCCTTCCTTCTGGCCCGGGCACGGGTAGCACCGGGTCCAGAGTCCAGAGGGAGAACCCCCAGCGGGTGTCAGGCCCGAGGGGTGGGGCGGGTGTGGGATGGGAGGGCCAGGCCTGCCGGGAGGGACCCCGAGGTTGTGAGAGCGAATGGACCCTGGAGGGTTGAGGGGGTGTTAGGGGCACTTGGGTACAGCCAGCTGCCATGTTTTGCACCCCCCACTCCTCTCCCAGTTCTGTGGTTCCCGGATAGGAAACCCACAGCTTCTGCTTTTATGGAAAGTGGAAACAGGAAGTGGGGTCCAGCTCCTCTCGGTGGGAACCCCGCGATCTGGACTGGGGGCTTCTTTGCCTCCAAAGTGGCCATGAGAACAGGAATGTGAGAGTGCTTTAAACCGGTGAAAA
>NW_006359817.1:0-668 GCF_000327345.1 Myotis davidii
TTTTTTACATCCTTTCTTGTTTTATTGTGCTGAGCCTTAGAAAGCTGATGGCATTTCACACCTAATGCAGACCTACCACACTTCAAGTGCTCAAAGCCAAAGGTGACCACTGGCCACCATATTGGGCAGCCCGGGCTTAGGACTGGAACGTGTACTTCAGCGTCATCACGCAGTAGGCGAGGGCGCTGAGGCCACCGTGCACCAGTTGCATCCTCATTGGCTGAGGGCTGCTCCGGGGCTGTCAGGAGCTTGATTCTTTGGCACTTTGCTGGCCTGCAGGGAAAAGTCCTTCAGCAAAAGAGGGGGATCCAATTGCAGCCTGTGCAGACTACAAGTGATAAGACCCCAGGGGACGGGTAGAACCACCTATAGTCTACTCTGTTTTGTAAGACCTTCATTTCAGTGCCTTGTTATTTATTAACAAAGCATTTTCAGCTCACCTGACATTGGTGACTCAGGATAACATGGTTCAGTTCACTGGCCTAGAGGATCAACCCAAAACTCTGACGTCCGAAGTCCGTGGGAATCTGGATGCATTCTGCGTAACCTGTGGCCGCCCATTCATCTTACTGCTAAGGAAGTCCTTTTCCTGCTGCTTTCCACGTTATTTCTGAGTCACCTCCACTCGTTTATCCGTTGTTGATTGTTTCCTCTGCCTGGAATGTACT
>NW_006359818.1:0-668 GCF_000327345.1 Myotis davidii
ATATTAGGCTTTTATTATATAGGATGTACAGAAAGCAAATACTATGAGAGGGACTTTATCTGCACTTGCTTTCACATTGTAGATTCTATTTATAAATATCAACTTAATGAATGAAGAGAAGGGAGAAGATACCTTGAATGATGTTTTCCTTTGGTCCAGAGGAGCAGAGAAGATTGAAATGCAGTTCACCAACCACATTTATGCCCTTCATCACCAAATTCTTACATTTGTGTTAGTCTTACAGTATTAATTCAGCAAATTATGAATAGTAGAAAGATAGCACATGCCCACAAAGTGCTTACAATGTATTTGGAAAGACAACAATGAAACGAACTAAACTATAAAATAGGAAGAGAGCTTCAAGTCATCTATGCCATCGCACTAGTTATTTGTATTACTAAGTACTTTCACCTCAGCGTGACAATGTCAGGTGAGCAAATTGTATCACTTAATAATCTTTAATATTAAGATGGTTTAGTTCCCCATATTTATGAAAAAAAATACTTTCTTTAAGACAAAAACATATATTTTTTTCCTTGGTATAATCTAGAGCATGTATAGTACTCTATAATAGTTAGTGAAATTAAATTGAATCGGTTTCTTTCAGCCCTTAATAAAAATATACTTCATACGTATATGTGATATACACTGAGTGGCCAGATTATTAT
>NW_006359819.1:0-668 GCF_000327345.1 Myotis davidii
ATGAAATGAATAGGCATACTAACAAAGGTCTAAAATCTGGTTTATATGTCCATCCAAACAACAATTTAACAATCCTTTACCGAGTGCCTATCCTATGACCGGCACTATACTAGGCCCTGAGGATAGCGACATATCTTAAGCAATTTCAAGTCTAATGGGAAGAGAGGGAGAAAGGAAGTGCTTTTTGATAGAGTATAGTCAGTACCTATATGTACAGGGGGATAAGGGAGCACAGAAGAGGGTCATTTATATAAGCCAGTCTGGGGTACAGAGAAGGCTTTGGGAAGAAAGATGATGGCAGGATTTAGCCTTAAAGGATGAGAGTTAAGTAAATTGGGCAGGGGAAGGACATTCCAGGCAGAGTAGAAGCTTGTAACAAAATACCAAGGGCTGAGAGACTATGGAATAGTGATGCCGCATGGAGACTGTCAAGGGCTAAGGCTAAAGAGGAAGGAAGAGATAGCAGATGCTGGTCTTGGAAGCCTTGGTAAGGACTCTGGGCTTACTCCAGGCTTCATGTAGTCCCCAAAGAGTTTCAAAAGCACCAGGAGGAAGACTAGGTATTCCACTATTTACAGAACAGAAGTGATGCAACAAGTAATTGCCTGTAATGAAAACCCTAGGGTATTTTTTATATTCATTATCAAATTAAATTTTCTTTAAAAAAA
>NW_006359820.1:0-668 GCF_000327345.1 Myotis davidii
TAGTTCTGTGTCATTCCTGTTTTTAAGAGAATGACTGTGGTGACTTGACGTTTTAACAATAACTATGCTATACTGTTTTACTTGGCTTGTTTTGTATCCCTTCAGAACTAGACATTGAAAAGTTTAAAAGGCTAAGAGACAATGGAGAGAAAATGTGATCATTTCTGGGTGCATGAATATGTTAATCCCAAATATAGAAACATGGAACCAGGAAAGTGTGCGTAGAAATAAGGGAGTAGAGTTTCAAGGGAAAGTTTGGGTTCCTTTACCTGTTAGGAAAAGTTCAGGAAATAAAGGGCCCTTGAACATGTCTATTCTATGTAATTCAGATGAAGCCTAAATTAGCTGTCCTAAGTACGATAACAGGACATAATCCTAAAACAAATTTAAGAAGAGACTAAATAAATGGTATAGGTCTTTGTTGAACAAACACTTAGAAATTTTTGAGTGAATACTATATTCTAGGTACTGTTATTAAGCTTGAGAAATACCACGTTGACTGAAATAGTGTCCTAACCCCAAGGAAGCCCACATTCCAGTTTAGGAGAAATAGAAATAAATTTTACAATCCAGACATATGACCCAGATTCTTGAAAATATTGAACATGAGCCATAACTCTCTTGGGAAAGTTGCAGGATTCTTTCCAGAAAGTAGTTATATTTAACCT
>NW_006359821.1:0-668 GCF_000327345.1 Myotis davidii
TTTTTCTCTAAAACCAATGCAAACATTAAATAAAAAGGTATCAGAGGGAACAAAGAACACATGATGAAGTAGAGCGTGGAGTTTGGGGGTGCCAAGCAGAAGTGGGACGATGGAGACCCGGGAGCTTCTTTCACCCCTAAGGACCCTTCACAAGACTAAACTTCGACTGAGAAGGTGGACTAGAGACACAGAGGAGTCGATGGAAGCTAGAGGGAGTGATGAAGATGATGAGACAGGAGCAATGGTTACCTGTTTTAGCTCTTCATAACTCACTATCAAAACGTTCTCCTGCCCTCTCAAGGACATCCAGCCACGGGTGTGGTCAAACCACGATCCAAACGCCACTGTGTGGGGGAGGCAGAGAGAGCTGTGGGTTACAGACTGTGACAGCAGGGACCCACCTGTCATGTTCAGTCTTGTGGGCACACTTGCTCCCACCATGTCTGGCACATAACTATTTGCTGAATGAATGAGTGTAGAGATGGGAAAGTATTATCCAACACCAGGCGTTTACCTTGTATGAGCCTAGGTCATTGAGAGCAGACTCTGTACCCAGTTTTCCTATTTTAAAAATGTTTTGGAATTGATTTTAAAGAGATAGAGGAAAGGAGGGAGAGAGAGATCTGTTGCTCCACTTATTCGTGTACTCATTGGTTGATTCTTTTTTT
>NW_006359822.1:0-668 GCF_000327345.1 Myotis davidii
GGGGGTATAACCATCCCAGCTCCCTCCCTCTTTGGGATAAATTTGAGGTGTGTGTTTTGGGGTCTCTCAAAGTTTCCATCCATGGGACTAACCTCCAGTTGCCCAATGTGGTACTTGGATTAATAATTTATTCTTTATTTGCCACCTTTCCTTCCTTAGATTACCTCCTTCCTCATCTACTCATATTCCTTGCATCTCCCAATAAAATGCTTGCACTTGAATCCTTGACTCAGAGTCTACTCTGGGGGACCCCATACTAAGACAGATGTGTTGTAAGCAAAGCTACCTAAGATAAGAACTTTGCTTCAGCAAGAACATTTTGCAACCCACTGGAGGGGAACCCTTCTACCCTCTCGCTGACATAACAGTGCCTCCCTTATCCATTCATCACGGGCCTCAGCTCTGAAGATTCCAAAGTGCCCCAGATGTGCAGCTTCACTGTTTATTTCACAGGATGCAGAATCCATTTTTGTTTTAGCTTCTCTCCAGACAGTTGGTTTGTTTTAATGGACTGCTCTTTGCCTGTGCATAATTCTTCTCTAAATTAAACTCTCTTCTCAGCTCCACATAATACACACTGGGCTATCAGCTCATTACTTTTACATCCTCCCTTGTTCTGTTTATGCAAAGGTTTAATTAACTATGAATTGCTGTATAGGCAACAGAAA
>NW_006359823.1:0-668 GCF_000327345.1 Myotis davidii
ATGAATGCAGGAGGCTTGTGTCTTCAGAATGATGATCAGAATGTCAAAATGTAAACATCTAGCAAGGTATTGATTGTAAGAGATTTGGAAATAGACTGTCACAAATGTTGTTTATTTTTCCCTAAATTATAGCATTATTATAGACACCATAGAAAGCAATAACTCCTTATGTTGTGATATCAGAATCTCGTATGACAAATGGCCTGACGTTTTCTAGGGCTCAGCGACAGGTAGGGAGTTTGTGCTGCTTCCTATCTCACGCTTCCCAACATTAACCTAAATTAAGTCCATTCTTTTAAAAGAATAACGCCACCAGTTGTGCCAGTGGAAGGACAAAAGAATGTGGGACCCTGAGAGAATATGAGATGCTGTGTCCTTACCTGATGATTTGTTATTTAAGACTGTTCTTCTCAGGAAGTCCTTTCTCCCAATATTGACCCACCCAGGTGTTCTGTTCCCCACACCCTGGGGGCCAGTGGGCCTAAAGTTAGAAGAAATCAGTCTCTTTTTCCACCCACCCTCAATGCCAGTCACCTCCACATTTCTGGGAATAAGTGACAGCAGTGGGTCTAGTCTGTCAGTCAGCCGCCAAATGTAGGCTTCTGAAGGACAGTGCTGGCCACTGTGGGTACTAAACAGCTCCCCTCCCTGAAACTTACCTCTGGTGG
>NW_006359824.1:0-668 GCF_000327345.1 Myotis davidii
CACACACACACACACACACCTGTGCAGGGAGGTGGCACCAGAGGTCTCCACAACCTGGCAGGTGAAGAATCCAGCTGTGAGCCAACCTGAATCACAGAGCCCAACAGCACCACATTCAAAGGCATGCACGTTACATGCTGCACTGTTATTTCAAGAGAAGATTCTACACATGCGCAGTTTTATTTGTGACTCCAACGTGTTCGTCTCAGCGCCGCATGCAAACCTTCAGATTCCTGTCATCGGAGAATCAGTAGCTCGTGTTCTTTTACAGAAACACCAGCTCTTGTCGGAGGGCCTTTCTGCCTGAGACAGACACTCCAGGGACCCCACCCCTCTGTGACCTTCCTCCGGCCCCTGAGTGGGTGTTTTTTCCCACCAATTCTTCGCCCACACAGCCTCCAGGACTCCCCCATCACAGAAGCCCTAAACTTATGAAGCAGAGAAATTCACTCCCATGTGCCGTGGGGCCTATAGGCAGACAGGTCAGGGGCAATAACAGGGCTTTTCACAAGCTCATGGTCTCCTCGTGGCTGAATAGCCAACTTCTGCCCATCACATTGCTGCACCTGGAAGTAAACTCATCAACAGGCACCTCGGTGTGGTACCTGGGAAGGTGAGGAGAGTGTTCGCTACAGACAGAGGTGACCTACACAGCTCAGAACTGTGTG
>NW_006359825.1:0-668 GCF_000327345.1 Myotis davidii
AGAAAAGTAAGCCTCCGCCAAATGAACTAAAATGCTTACTGTGCCAGGGCTCAAAATGTCAGCCCTGAGGCTCACATCCAAGCAGCTTTCATTGTTGGGGATTTGGGGGCCACAACACTAACTTTACTAAGTTTACTTCCCACCCTGGGTCCCACCAGGAGAGTGCAGGCAGGTGGGTCAAAAACATGGAGGAGATTCAAATCCCAGCTTTATTTCACAAGATTCAGGGTCCTTGGTAAAAGGGTACTATGTATGGAATTACTTGTTAAGACCTGACAAATACAAACATATTTTTCATTGAGTTTATTCTTTATCTAAAAAATAAATATGTACATTTGAGTGTGTATATAGCTTTTATACATCAACTATCTATAAATCCACACTACATGTACACACAGAGAACATATATACATGATACTTACACCTCTCTACTTTCTAAACCCATGAACTCCCGGTAGGGACCACATACACCGTATGAAATAAGCCAAGTACATGAAGCATTTTTCTTATCTCCCAAATAAATCAATAACATTGTTTTTAAACCCAACGTTTACTAAGTTCTATTAGTAGGATTCGTGTGGGGTGCAGTAGGCACAGGATATCTTGATTACAGGAAAAGTGTTGATAAAATTTCCCATGAGATTTTATTTGGGATTAGGGAATGAGCT
>NW_006359826.1:0-668 GCF_000327345.1 Myotis davidii
CGGGCATGTGCCCTGACCAGGAGGAATTGAACCAACAACCTCTTGATGCAAGGGACGACACTTAAGCAACTGAACCACCCCAGCCAGGGCATGAATATCTTTTTCTACCATAGTTACTGGTAGTTGACTAACTTCTATTCATTCTGTAAACTTCAGTTCAAATGATACACTTCTAGGAAGCTTCTTCCATTTATCATCTTCATCTCAGTTAAATTCTCCTAATTTTGATTCCTAGAGACACCTTATTCTACCTCTAATATTACTATGTTATAAATGCCTTTAAGTTTTGTTATCTATACTGTCAAATTCTTCAGGAATGGACTGGATCTTTAATCTTGTATCTTCTAGTGCTTAGCATATATTGTCTAACAAAACCCAGCTGAATTTACTAGTGATACTAAGTTGTATTTTTATCCATCTACCAAATTTCCTCAAAATTGTTAATGGCTAAGAATGGGTTAAAAAGAATAAGATTTATATATGTTACCATAATTGAAAAAATTATTTTTGGATGATACAGAGCCTTTCATTCATCTTACTTTCTTGTTATTTCATTTCTACAAAACCTCCACTAGATGGCATACATGGAAAAAGTAGAAACAAAATTCTCAGTCTGGCAGTGGAAAAAAATGTACCTTCATAATGATATATGTTTCATTTCTCTGTAC
>NW_006359827.1:0-668 GCF_000327345.1 Myotis davidii
TTGCATATTAGGCTTTTATTATATAGGATTTAAGTTGCTACATAGGTGCAGTACACTAACCTGAGTCCCACTGATTTCTTCTGGGAATCCTTGTTTAATAGGGAGCGGCATATAAACATGTGTTCTTGAGAGTTAATTGACATCTTGGAATTTGCGTTGAAATTCGCATAGGAAACGTTTTGTGCTATTAGAAACCGGGTCCCCTGTGGTTCTTAAAGCAGCTGCAACAAACAAATGCTGCTTTCAAAAAAGCATGACCTGGTTAAGTTTTTCAGACCAAATGTAATCTATTGCCAGAGACGTCCTGACATAAAGATGACCTGACACAATTCAAGGACATGAGCCAAAAAGTATGTCAAGCCCAGGGTCTGGGAGATGAGGGGTAACTAAAGGAAGGCTCCTTCCAGGTTATAAGAAACTCAGGGAATTAAAGAACTTGGCTGAAATTGGTGGGGAATGAATATACATATTCATGCACTCCAGGGAAGAAATAAAAATAGACAAATTCCAAATAGCTAATAAAACAAAATGGTGAGATGGCTCTAGTGTTAAAAATTGTAAAAATTAATATAGCGAGCCTTTTTTATTTTTTTAAGAAAGAGCAAGGGAGAGAGAAACATCCATTAGCTGCCACATGCACACTCCCTACTGGGGATCGAGCCAGCAAC
>NW_006359828.1:0-668 GCF_000327345.1 Myotis davidii
CTGGTTGGCGTTTCCTCCTGGGCCAGGACCCTTCTCGTGGAGGGTGGGGAGACAGTGGGACCGCCACCCGCTTCTATGGCTCAGTTTTCACTTTTCCAGATGCGAAGAGAGTCATAACGACCTTGCCTACATTTTGATAATATCCCTTGGGCAAGAGGAAGGGGAAACTCAAGCAGATCCACTCCGCGTTCCCCGCCAGCATTGTCTCTGGATCTGCAGTGTCGGGGCGTTGAGCGATGCCATAGGCAGCTGGAAGGGCTCATTTATTTGACCTAATTATTCCCAGTGTAGACCTGACTCATCAGAGCGGCCTCTTCTTCAAAGGCAATGAGAGCCAGATTGTCTCCTTGGCAGCCGCGGGAAACAAAAGCGAGCCACAGAATGGCCGTTAGATTAAAAAAAGGTGCAACTCGCGTTGGGGGCCGGCCGGGTGTTTAACGATGTTACCCAGAATAGAGGGCTGGAAAGAGAGGGTGTCAACCTCTGACTTTCTCGCTTTCTAAAAATGCTCTTAATAAAATTAACTTGCCCTTGGATGCCACGGACCAAAGTAACCACATGCTCGGAACCATGGGAAAAGTGGGATTGTTGGTCGGGGTGATTGTATCAATACTTGACTAGCCTGGCCAGCATGGGTCAGCGGTTGAGCATCGACCTATGAACCAGGA
>NW_006359829.1:0-668 GCF_000327345.1 Myotis davidii
AGCAAGAAGAGTGAAGCAGGTGTACCCATATAGAAACACAGAAAACCTCAAATAATAGCACCACCATCTAACAGAACACCCCATCTGAAGGTAACTAGCAAAGATTTCAGGGAGTGTCTAACACTTCATGTGCAAAAGCAGCAACTCAAAACTACAAGGAACATCAAAAATCAATGAGGAATAAAAAGAGAAGCTTTTGTAGACAAAGTCAAGTTGCTATCACTTAAAATGGACTGTTTCATCAATGAAATGTCTCATGTAAACTTCATGGTAACCACAGAGTAAAACCCAGGGCAGAGGAACTAAAGATAAAGATAGGGGACCCAGAGCATCCCAGCACTGGAAATCCCCAATTTACAAAGGTAGACAGAAGCAAAGGAAAAGAAACAGTGGAAGGAAACAACCAGAAAACAATTTAAAAGATACACATCAATAAATGTAGAAAATGTAAATGGGTTGAATGCACAAAATAAAAGGCGCACAGTGCCTTTCATCTCAGCTGCTGATATGCCAACCAGAAACTTCAGGGCCCTTTGAGTCTGGGCCAGAAGCCCCAGGGAGACTAAGGTAATGCTGGTGGCACGCATCACCTATGACAAATATCACCCAGGTCACGTGGGAAAAGTGGAATGAGTCATTACCACTTAAAGAGGAACCAGAGCTTCTGC
>NW_006359830.1:0-668 GCF_000327345.1 Myotis davidii
TTGGTTGCCTCCTGCATGCCCTCTACCGGGGATGGAGCCCTCAACCTGGGAATATGCCCTGATTAGGAATCAAACTGGAGACCACTTGGTGCCTGGGGCAACACTCAACCACTGAGCCACACCGGTTGGGATATTTATCTTTTAATATACAGTTGGCGGACTTATAACAAAGGACAGAAATAAGACTCTTGCTATGTAAAGTCCCCTTTTATATTGGTAGACTGGTGGATCAGAACTGAGGTTCACATAGCTTTTTCTAAAAGTTTTTGTGATAGTGGCTATATTTTCTTTAATGGTTTTATCCTTCTCACTTCACTTCTCCTCTTCTCCATCACGCTACTCTATTCTTTGCTGCTGGAAATACATATAGTTGTGAAAAAGAATCCTTGTTGATGCTGACACCAGGCCTGTTTATCGCATGATTGCTAAACTTCAACAAGACTTATATATTTCTACCTCAAACAATAACTGATTAAGATTCTTTAGTTGAAACATTATGAGCATAAGACTTGAGTTGAATAAATCCACTGTGGATTAATTGCATGAACATATTCAGAAAGGTACCATAAGAAATATCTACATTATATATAGAACACAATCATCTTTTCTGCATGGGTTTTGTTGAGGACATTATCATTTATATGATATTATTATACTACCAGAGGCCC
>NW_006359831.1:0-668 GCF_000327345.1 Myotis davidii
TGCAGCCAAGGTTGAGAACCACTGGGCTAAGGGCTTGACAGGTGCCAATAAACATTAATTGTGCTACACACTTCAATTCTACATTTTTAAAGTGGTTGCTTCATTCTTACATTCCATGAGATGGCAAGCTCCAAATCCAGTTGGCCCCAAGTTTATGTCTAAGAAAGAAGAGAGTTTCTTTTTATCCCCACCTCTCTTTCTCTCCAGTCCTATCAAAAGACACATTGGATGGGAGAATTCTGTGAACAGAGAAGGTCAAATGGATGCTAGGTACAATTGCAAGATAGCTGGTAGACTGTACTCTCCTCAAGTAGCTGCAAGGCAAGAATAAAATGATTCTTTAAATTAGGCTACTCTGAAACTTCACACTTTCACCTTTACTGGGCTATTTGGAAGTAACCAACCTATATGGCCATCTCAAAGTATCTCATCATATGCTAAGTAGCTTCTCACCAAGTGTTAGTCAAGCAGTATAGTTTGAAGAAACATACAACTATACCGCAGCTTTCCTAATACCCACCTCTTCATGTAAGCTATCAGACATTTCATCCTAATGTTAAGGGGAAATAACAAGGAGATAATAACTCTTTTAGATTTGTGTGCTGTGCATACACAGTTTAAAACAAAACAAAATAAAACAGACATTCAAACAAAAACAGAGAGCAGCT
>NW_006359832.1:0-668 GCF_000327345.1 Myotis davidii
CCTTATAAGCTAACGAAGGCATCACACCAACTACTACAGGGAGCTAAGAGTAAGATAAACTCAGTCAGACCCAGAACTTCCAGAAAATGAACCGATTAGCTGCATCTCCAAAGGACCCTCCACAGGGCAAACATGCTGCAGGTAAAGGAGACGATCTGTCCTGGAAGAGTTACGTATGGTGGTACATATTATAGCTGCTATGACTTTTCATCTAATATATCAATACATTGTTGGAAGGCAGGAAAGAATAATAGCTACAAGTAGGGGCTCTTAGCTAGACTCCTCACGTGTTCCATCATTTACTGAGCATGATATAGAGAAAGATACAATGTCTCAAAAACTTCAGTTCCCCCCTCAATAAAATGAGGAGATTAATAGTACCAATGCCACAGGATTAACTGAATCAAGACTTGCAAGGTGATTTATAGAAATGTATTAAGAAAAGAAGTAGAATAAATCAATAAACAGAGGCTGCTCTTCAATAGTAAATAGTGATATAACTTATGATTACTATGATAAATTATATATTGTATGAGACATATATGAGTAAATTTAGTCATTGGTATACTATACGTTAATATTCTACCAGTTACCATAAAAACCTAGTCACACTGACAACAATGATAACATAAGCTAACACCTATGGAGCAGTTTCATGGAGCCCATCA
>NW_006359833.1:0-668 GCF_000327345.1 Myotis davidii
AGAGAGAGAGACCACATTCACATAATTTTTATTTAGTGTATTGTAATAATTGTTCTGTTTAATATTGTTGTTAATCTCTTGCTCTGCCTAATATGTAAGTTAAACTTTAGGGATGAATATTTAACAAAAATATAGTATATATAGGGTTCGATAGTATCCATGGTTGCAGACATCCACTGGGGGTCTTGGAATCTATCCCCTATGGATAAGGGTGGAGGATACTGCATCTTTTTTCTTTGCTGCTTTTTATTGCTAAGCAATGTCATAATTTCTTTTAGATATTCCTAATGGTTAGTAGGAAACATTTACTTTGCCTAAAATGCTTTCTTTTTAGAAGATATAAAGCATAAAGTTGGGTTAACAGTTAACACCTATTCTGCAACAGAACAGGGTAAACAACCAACATCTTTGCATTTCAAGGGCAGACTTTCATACTTTAGGTTATTGGTTCTGACCAATACATTTTAAAACTTATTAGTGGAACACAAGAAACAGAATGGTAAGTTGGGAGATTTAGGTGATGTCGTCTACATTCCAACCCTGTAGAATCACTTAAAGAAGTTATTAAATAGCCTTGGGTAAAAATGGTATGTTTTCTTGTTGTGCCATGAGAAACCAAGAGACTGATTAGAGATTGGGCTAGAACAGCCTCCCAGAGCTAATCATGA
>NW_006359834.1:0-668 GCF_000327345.1 Myotis davidii
AGCTAAGCTGTTACATTCTTTGTTTATGGCCCCCTTGCAAATCGGAAGCAATCAGGAAAATGGGTCCCACCAGACCAGATTGTGGAGAAAGGGGCAGTGACTCAATTATAGGCTACCAAGAATGTACATTAAGTTACTGGCACAGATTCAGATTGTTAGCCCTCTTCCCCCAAAATGTCCCATTTTCCCCATCAGTTCCTCTAAAATTCATTTCTTGAAGCCCAAGCCCCAAGGTGAGTGTGTTTAGAGACAGAGCCATTAGGGGGGTAATTAAGGTTAAAGGATGTCATAAGGGTGGCACCAGATGTGAGGACAGATGTCCTTATATGAAGAGAAAGAGATACCAGAAATGCCTCTCCCCTCTCTTGCAAGTGCATCCAGAGGAAAGGCTATGTGAGGACACAGTGAGAAGATAGCCATCTGCACAATAGGAAGAGAGTCCTCACCGGGAACCAACCCGCCAGCACCTTGAGCTGGGACTCCAGTCCAGAACTCTGAGAAATAACTGTCTACTGTTTAAGCCCCCAGACTATGGTGTTTGTCACAGTAGCCCTAGCAAACTAATATACCTGGGAAGGGTCCTTTATGTGATCACTTGGAAGCTGCTGATGGGTACTGGTGAGGCAGAGTTATTAATTAGGCTTCAAGATCAAGATTAGCAACAGCCC
>NW_006359835.1:0-668 GCF_000327345.1 Myotis davidii
GTGTGTGTGTGTGTGTGTGTGTGTGACATTTTAAGGCCTCAAAAATAGCACCAGTGGACAGAAGAGCTATTCAAAGGGGAATTTTTAAATGCCTTGTGTTGGAATTCTGAATCTCAGGCCTTGCATTGGGATCCTGAATCTCAGGTCAAAAGAAGATCTAGTGTTTACTACACAGCTCAAACTATGTTGAACAATGACTCCTAATGAATTTCAATTTGCTGATCAATAGATACAATTTATTTTATGTCACTTTAGCCATAGATTCAAAAATAACCATTGTTTTAGACATGTATGATGCAACTGATTTAAAAAATCATTTTATTTAACAAAGCATTTGTAGAGCCTAGGTAAGTATCCTCCATAACACTGATTTGGAAAATATTTTTTAATTGACGGCAAAACTTACTAATTACAATTTAGAGTTATTACACTTGGGACATCTTTTCCCCCAGCACAATTAAGTATGCAAATGCCAATGAAGAGGCTTTTTCTCTATTCTGGATAGGACCTAGCCACCATGTCCATCACAAAACCTCCAAGTGCTAATTCTTCATGCTCATTTATCAGATGTGTTTTCCCATGGAAAACAAGGCCCACTGCAAAGTTTGTTTTGCAAACTCCTTCAAAAGGCAACGTAAGCCAAAACCAGTTTGGCTCAGTGGATAGAG
>NW_006359836.1:0-668 GCF_000327345.1 Myotis davidii
AAAAAAAATACTATCCTAATAACATGAATCTACAAACTATATATTGGGAACACTTAGAGAAATTATCTGCAAATTATATTTTTTTGCACTGACATTGCATTCATGTTTAAAAAGCAACCTATTTTTATATCACAAATGTAAGAAGAAAAAACAGAAAAGCATCAAACAAAAACCTGTTCATATAGTCAGTCTGTTATAAAAGTCATTTACTAAATCTTATACTCATTATGGGAAGCCATGTTCTTACACACACATATCTTTTCCTTACTTTTACTAAAGTCACACAAGTTTGAATATGTATATTCTCCATTCACTGATTAGAAACAACATCTAGAAAGGAAAAGATGCAGAGGTAGATAATTTCATTTACTGCTGAAAGGCAATCCAAAAAACCTTGAGAAAACAACTAAGTAGAACAAAGTAGTATCCCCACATTTGTATAATATATGGAGAAGAGAAGACATCAGATAAGTTCATAACTAGGTAATGCATCACTGCAGTTAAAAAGACCTCACTTGCACATTAATAATAACTGAACTATTAGGAAAAGTCAGTCAGATTATATGATTTAATTTTTTAGTCATGGAAACATACACTGTACGTATTTTAACTGATTTGTGTCAAAATTAGTACATGTTGTATTCAAAAGTAAAATTCAAGCTTTTTTA
>NW_006359837.1:0-668 GCF_000327345.1 Myotis davidii
GGCTGGGCCTCAGTTTCCTCATCCATTAAATGGAATTTTTTCCCCCTGACTGCTGACTTGCCTCATAATAGACAGGGCGTGCTGGCCATGTTCCTTGTAGTCAATCAGCTTCTCACCACACTCTCGGCCCCCTGAACCCACTCAGCCCCAGCCTCCCAAGATGCTGGTGATGGTCTCTGGACGCACATCTGGGTGGTGAACCTCTAACCCCATTCCTGGCAGGCCGCGGCTCCTTTGGCTGGTTTAAGAGAGTGGACGGAATATCGTTTTCGATTCTGCTCCTGTCAGAGTCCCCCCAAACGACAGCAAAGAGATTTCACAAGGAAGAGAGAGCAGCCCATTAAGCCTGGGAGAGCAGGAGGGGAGACCAGCAACGTTTGGGAGGATGGGAAGCAGGTGGGCAAAAGGGGGAACTGGCTCAGCAGAACCAACTGGGCTGAGCGCCCCCGGAGCTGCCCCCCTTCTCCGGCTCCTTGTGGCTGGGGGCTGCCCGGTTCTACTCCAATGGGAGGCAGGAGGTTTGCTCTCTGAGTGGGAAAGGCCGATGGTCTTGGGCCTGGGGACTGACGGCACCCTGGGGGTGTGGGGCCTGTATTCCTAGCAGGAAGATAAAGGTCACTGTAGGTGCTGAATCCTGAAACTTGCCCTTTCCCCAGACCTGTCCCAGC
>NW_006359838.1:0-668 GCF_000327345.1 Myotis davidii
ATGCTCTGTCCACTGAGCCAAACCGGCTAGGGTCTGAACTGTCATTTTAACCAAGGGTGACTAAGAAAAGACTTTCTAGCATTCTGTTGTAGGGCCATTGGCTTTCACTAGGAAGACCCTCAGCACCCAGATTTGATTTTTGCCAAGTCCCAGGTTTGAGTCTCATGTGGATGGACTGGTCAGGCAGCCATCCTGGCCTCAGGGTATTTGGGGCAGCAGTATATGCCTTATTTCACTGAAGACATGACATTTGTGACAACTGTTCCCTGGCCTGGAACCATTTGACCCACCCTGTATTTGCTGTAAACCTTACAATTCAGACCAAAATACCTGCATACACAGGGGCCTCTTAAAGTCTCTCTGTGACAGAGTCCCGAGCAGTCAGGGAAGTCGCCAGTGCCATTCTTATTGTCTCCTGGGTAATAGTGCAACCCTCCCTAGATCTGCTCTGACCTCTTGGTTTAGAAGGAGGATGAGAAGTGAAGGCCTGGGAATGTTGGCCTTGCTTAGTGCTCTGATTCTTCTGTGAGGAGGGTGGAACAGTTCAGCCGTGGAGTTAAGGTCTAGCAGGTGCTGTAGTGATTCAATATCCAGCTGTGAATCGGTAGCTGTATGTAATTGTCTCTCCTCATTCAATGTAAAACTGCTTTCTGCTTTGTTTTTTTTTT
>NW_006359839.1:0-668 GCF_000327345.1 Myotis davidii
CTTACCTTTTCATCCTCATCTTTTCCGTCAGAATCTTGTGAATCTTTTTCAGGTTTCCGTTTGGCAGCTCTGCTGGTTAAACAGATATATGCCGAGTATTAGCTCAGAAAAACTAACCGTATCGACAGCTTGCAACAAACAACAAACACCTCTTAATGAAAAAGCAAAATATTCAGAATACATCTGGGAAACAGATTCTTCCCATCCAAGAGAGCCCCATGTCACGGTGGCTCTAAAGGCACATTGCTAACGTGTAATCCTGAAACGAGGCTTTCAGAAGCCCCTTGTGACCCCTCAGATGTGGAAGGGCCTGATGAGCGCTGCTGGAAGCTAAGGGATACACATGACTGTGCAGAGACAGGAGTGCCACACACATGCAGAAGGTAGGAAGCAAGAGGGCCCAGTTGGGTTTCTTATCCAACCCTGCCCCAACTAACCCAATCTCCCAATACCATCAGCAACTCCCTGTAAACCTCTACATAGTCACAGGTCTCTAGAACAGTTACTTTAGCAATTAAAAGTACACACAGCACAGCACAAAGGTGCAAGCATTTGGACTACTTACAGATCTCTGGATTGACTTCTGCACCTCGTTTCATCCTGAGAGGGAGAAGCAGGGGTGGAGAGATAAAGAGGGGAAAATTAGCCTCTGAGAAAGACCTAGGCCA
>NW_006359840.1:0-668 GCF_000327345.1 Myotis davidii
TATCCTCTGGTGAGGATTACGTTTAAAAAATAAATTAAATAGATAAATAGTTCAACTCGTCTTAGACATATAAATCTCCGTGTGGGTTCTTTTTTAAGTCTGTAGTCATTGACATGATTGCTCTAAAACTGTAGTTAGTTCAGAATTGCCCTTGAGCAGATTATTACATTGCAATTGGCCCAATATTGCTTTCAAATTCTAATTGACATTTCCATATAATTGGAGCATTGAGTATGTTGTTGACATAAATAGAATCTTTACTTACCATCTAACTAAAACTAGAAAGTCTTTTAACCTTGCAGAATGTTGATTTGAACTGGAAAGTATGTTCTTTTCTTAATGTTGGCAAGGGATCAACATGAAAGTTCTATGTGGAGTACAGAGCAAAAAGGCAAAACAGGATAGTTAAAACTTTAGAGCAAATCTCCCAACATTACTTTGTCATTGCAAGGATATACACCTATGTACACAAAGCCAAAAATAATATTTATTTCATCTAACTGCCACTATGAGCTATACATGGTATTGTTAAGATGGTAAAACTCTCTAAATCCATCTATAGATTCAGTGCTATCCTTATAAAAAACCCAGCTGGCTTTTTTACAGAAATTGATGTCCCGATTCTAAAATACATTTGGAAATGCAAGGGACCCAGAATAGCCAAAACA
>NW_006359841.1:0-668 GCF_000327345.1 Myotis davidii
GCAGGCCTAATGATTCAACCTCTGCACTTAAAAGATTTCCTAGGTGATTTATTAAAGTTGGAAAAGCATGGCTTTGTAACTACTGCCTCGGAAAGAAGCAAAAACTTCTTTTAGAACTACATTATATATGGTCTTATATTCTTAACTGATAACTTATGTTTCTGTTTTTTTAAAGGAATCGAAAATTTCCTTGGGGCCAGCATCTTTAAAATGGTATATAAATTCAAAGCTAAATGTTTAGGTATTGAGCCAGGAATCATTAGTTTGACATTCTTGATCTTGCTTTTTTAATGGATGCAATACCGGTTATACATATGAACTGTTTCAGGCCGATCTGGGTTCGGCTGGCTCAGTTCTTGCTTGCTGGCCTGCAGATTACCTAATTTTTGCTTCCTAACCTACAGAACTTGAGATGAGTCAGAACAAATATATCTGAAATACACCATCTAAGCAGCTGTCTTCTTTTTTATCATAATGACAGCCCACTGTGATAGCTTAAGTCTGTCATTCTTCATGGTTAGTGTCTATTAGAATCGCTTTGTTACTTGTTGAACCTAAGATTGTTGCCCCATCCCTCCAAAGTTTTTGACTTCAGTATACCTGGGATGAGAGCTGAGATACTGCATTCCTAACAAGCTCAGAGGGATGCTCTTACTACTGGTCTAGGG
>NW_006359842.1:0-668 GCF_000327345.1 Myotis davidii
AAAAAAAAGTGATTTAGTAGAATGGAGTTGCATCTCTATTATTAGATACTTTCTTAGAAAAGGCACCCACTTCTGCCGTAACCAATTTTTGTTCCTATATTTCTGATTTAGTTCAGAATTACATGAGCTGGAGGAGAGACGTCAAATCTATAGACGTCAACTCTAAACAGCCCCATCAAAGGTGACTAGAACTGGAATGGCTAGTCTCACTAGAGCATGATTTGGTGACTCAGAGAATTATAGATAGTGTTAGAAGTGATCCAAGTAAAAGGTTACTTTTAAGTTAATCCAATAGGGAAGATTTTAAACTATTTATTTGTATTTTTATAAATTTCTATTAATAATAGTAATATTTTTAAGTCTTTTTTGCCTTTTTTATTTTTATTGGTGATGCTATTGCAGATGTCCCATTTTCCCACCCTTTGCCCCCCTCTACCCAGTCCCTGCCCCCTTCCCTCTGGCCGTCACCACACTGTTATCTGTATCCATGGGTGATGCATATACAGTATGTTCTTTAGTCAATCACTTCACCTTATTTCATCCAGTCACCTTCCCCTTCCACTCTGACAGCTGTCAGACTGTTTCATGTATCTATGTCTCCATTCTATTTTGTTCTTCATTTTATTTTATTCATTAGACATATTGGCAAAAATATTGCTCTGAGAGAT
>NW_006359843.1:0-668 GCF_000327345.1 Myotis davidii
GACTCTGAGGAAATGACAGGAGATCTGGCCTCGGACCGAAGCCATGTGGCAGATAAGTATGATCCTGGCAGGTATCCGTGTGAAAGATTCGTTTTGATGGGCACATCACAGCAACATGAGATTTTAAGCAATTAGGGATGTTTATAATAAGCAGATCAGCCCCACTGTCATTCCAAGGGACGAGTCCAGGGCAAGACCTCAGGCTAGCTGTGGACACAGCAAAAAATTCCACTTAGCCATCCACTAGCTGAGTGGCTCTTGGCAAATTATTTCACTTCTGAACTCCCTAAGTTTCTTGTTATAAACTAGGGAATGAGAATAGTACCTACTACATCGGATTGCTGCAAAAGTTAAATGGGTTCATACATACGAAATTATTTTTAATGATACTGAGCGCCTATGATACTAAGCCCTCAATAACTATCCTTTATTATTACCTTAAGCAATTTATCTAACATCTATGAGTTTCAGTTTCCTCTATTTTTAAAATACTGTAATATTTAACAGAATTTTATCAGGAGGATTGCATGAACTATTTAAAATTTCATCAAGGATACTGTTCAGCACATGGCAGTTCAGTAACTGGGGTTTTTCTTCATGTCTCTTTTACATAAAACTTAATGATTTACTTAAAGTTGAGAGGCAAACCAGATCCTGCTTCTATTATT
>NW_006359844.1:0-667 GCF_000327345.1 Myotis davidii
TTTTTTTAAATGAGGCTCAAACAATTTTAAACAGTTAAAACTATTTAAAATGGTAGCAGTGCCTATTATAGTTCTATTAAAAATGGTAAGCTTTTAAGAAACAATTTGACATTTGTTTTCTCATTTATATACATTTTGAAGGAGTTTTTAAAGTAGGGAGTATTCTCATGTAGAAATGATCTAGAGCTATATGACTCAGCTGAAATGCACAATTGCAAGTTAAGAGTTAGAACCATAAATTGGAGAGTCAGACTTCAAGTCTAGTTCTATGTACTTTATATAGATGTCCAAGAAGGTTCTTGATTAAATAATTTCATAATTTTCAAGCTAGAAAATAAACACAAACCAGAAGTCTGTTCAAATCTACATGCTTTTGTACATTTCACTTATTCATCTAATAAGTGTTTTTATTTCATACCAAGCATGTGCTACAGCAAACTTATTCAAAGATAAAAGAAATATGATCTCTTTATTCTAAAACTCTGTTATCTGGTCCACATGTAAACAAAATATAGCAGATAAAATGCCAAACTATGATCTAAGATGAGTGTTATTGAAGCAAGGTTATCTTGAGAGCCTCATAATTTGCATAATTCAAGCTGAATTCTCTAAGTTCCAGCATCAAAATTTCCTACGTAGCTGAAACCGGTTTGGCTCAGTGGATAGA
>NW_006359845.1:0-668 GCF_000327345.1 Myotis davidii
GGGGACCATATGGCTAGCAAACAGCAGAGCCAGGATTTGAACTTGGGTAGTCTGACTCATGACCATAGATAGCCTTGGCCACTACAATTCACTGCCGGATCCTGGGTTAGTTGCTAAATTGTAAAACCAATGAAGACAACTGACCGAAAGGAGCTCACAGTCGAGCAAGGAAGTAGATATTTTATGCTAACAATGTCCCTTGATTCTTAAATGTATACAAACACACCACAGCTTGAGTCTGACTCACAATAAATTTAACTAGCCATCTGCATTGATTTTTAAAGCATGCTTGGAGGCTAAGAGGAACCCTTCTTGGCAAATCAATGTATAGGAATCCTAGAAGAAAGATGAACATTACAGAAATAGCTCTGTGCAGCCTTTGCCCCACATTCAAGGGGTTACAGCATCGGCACACACTGATCGCCCAAACAGGTGCCTCCAGCCTCTGAGGCAGAGTGGAGCAGGACAGGGCGCACCCTGCAGTTCTTCCCACATAGAACCCCACTTACTGAGAGGTGCCCGAGTTACTCTCAAAAAAGGAATATTTCCACTTAAGCTTTAATTCTTACTGAAATCCCCTAAGTGGAAACCAAAACACAACTTCTACTAATTGATGGGATCCAAAGAGCAACAGTTATTTTGGCAGAGATCTGTTTCTCATTATAATT
>NW_006359846.1:0-668 GCF_000327345.1 Myotis davidii
GCCTATTGCATGAATCTTTTCGTGCAACAGGCTCTAGTACAATTATAAAACAGACAGAACATGAAACAAAAATACACAGGGAATCAACAAATTAACTATGAGACAAAGAAAATTTCTGTTTATCTATAACTGTGTGATACATCAGTTACCTTATAAAGCTAGAAAGTGAAAAATGAAATAAATTTTAAGTACTGTATTGTGTCTGTTTGCTTCAGAAGGAAGTGGTCAACATAAAATATGGGAAAGGTAGTATGATTTGCTCTTTGCAATGCATTTTCCCTGTTCATTTTATGCCTACTAGTAACCTAATAAGCTGTCATGTAAGCTAATATTAAAAGCAACAAATTATACTTTTGTTTATTTTATTTAATGATACTCATTAAAATTTTATGTTACATACAATTGCTATCAGATTTTATGTGGCCAATTAATGTTACATTAAATTATGCTTTTGTATAGGGAACCAAAATAGCTAAATGAAGCAGATGTGTTCTTCTTAAAATTGCAGCTGTTATTTTATTAAACAATTAGCACCAATATTTTGGAATAATACGTTTGATGTCTATAACAATTATAAAATTGGTTTCCACCCTAGCTGGTGTGGCTCAGATGGTTGGAGCATAGTCCTGCACACCAAAAGTACTGATGGGGTGGTCATAATAATCTGG
>NW_006359847.1:0-668 GCF_000327345.1 Myotis davidii
TAACCTATGCCGCCATCTTGGTTCTAGCTCCATTGCTTTTCTTAAAAAGCATTTAGACACAGATTTTTAGAGAGGAAAGAGAACAAAATCTATAATCACTCTGCCTAGATAATCAATTGGTTTTTTTAAATACTATAAAGGTAATAATTGAATATGTTTAGAAAATTAAATAATTGCATATGTTTAGGAAATGGTTCAGAAAGAAAAACAAACATCAAAACTCGCCTTTCTCCTCACTATAAACTAGAAACTTTTACTCTTTAAAAAGACTTGTTTATTCAGTTTAACCTAGCATTATCAATTCTTTTTGTAAACCAGAGAGCTATTCTTTAATAAAATTTAAATTTTATCTATAATGCATGCAAATTTACATGAATATATTGTATGTTTTTCAAGTTCATTCCTGAGAAAACAATTGAAGAGTGTCTCATTGTTTAGCTATGTCACATTAGGTATCTATTCTACTAGTTGACATTTTTGGTTTTTTGATTTTACAAAATTAGCTACAATACTATAATTCCTATGGGCTCACCCATGTACATTTTTGTATAGATATGTTGCAAATTCTTACAGACTTTGTGTCTAGTAGTATATATACTTTTCTTTTATTTATTACTGAATTTATTGAGGTGACATTTATAAATAAAATTATATTGGATTCAGGTGTA
>NW_006359848.1:0-668 GCF_000327345.1 Myotis davidii
AAAAAAAAAAAGATAAGAGTACATTAACAAGAACTGTATGAAACCTTAATAGAGACAACTATACTACTGTAGTGAAGAAAATTATTTCAATATCATTGAAACCCCAACAAAATATTTAAGAAACTTAGATTGTTGAACATATGTATGAAACTGTATAAATACTATATAGTAATCAAGGAGAACAATGAGTTCAGAAAAGTACTACCACCTTAAAAATATATTAAGAGCTGGAATAATTTTTAAATTGTGGCATTGACACAAGAATGGATCAATATATGAGAAATATTAAACAAAGAGTAGAGAAATATATCTATTGACACAAAAGAATGGAATATATGACAACATTGATAGTTCAATTCTATGGGAGAAAGAATGCTTTGGTAACTAAATTACAGTAGAAAACAGTTAGCCATATTATTTACATTAATTAAGAAGGGATCAATGGGAATGAAATAATATTTTACAGAAAAAAAATAACATGTCCAGTAGGCTATATGGTCAACTTCATTCACAACCAGGAAATGCACAAAAAAGATATGCATTTTTATTTTCTCTTCAGGTTGTAAAAACTATAAAATATCACAGTGCTGGTAAATGAGAATTTAGAGAGATATTCCAATGTTTAATATAAAGTCTATGGATATCTATAATAATAAAAGCATAATATG
>NW_006359849.1:0-668 GCF_000327345.1 Myotis davidii
TCCTAGCCAGAGCAATCAGGCAAAAGAAAGAAAGAAATTCCATCCAAAATGGGACTGATAAAGAAACACTATGTAGATGACACAATGCTATCTAGAGAAAACCTTCAGATTCCCCCAAATACTATTAGAAACAATAAAAAAACACTGTAAAATTGCAGGGTACAAAATCAATATACAGAAGTCCACTGCATTTTTATATACTGAGAATGAAATATCAGGAAAAAATGAAGGAAAAAAATCCATTTACAATTGCAATAAAATGATAAAATACCTAAGAATAAACTTAGTAAAGGAAGGAAAGGACCTATACACTGAAAACTACAAGACATTGCTGAAATATGTTGAGGACACAAAGAAATGGAAAGATATTTTTATATTCATGGACATGGATTAGAAGAATATTGTTAAAATAGCCATAGTCTCTAAAGCAATATACAGATTTAATGCAACCACTATCAAAACCCAATGTCATTTTTTATAGACATAGAACAAAAAATCTTCAGATTTGTACAGAATCACCAAAGACTCTGAATAGTCAAAGCATTCTTGAGCAAAACTGGAAGTATCATACTCCTTGACTTCAAACTATACTACAGAGCTACAATAATCAAAACAGTATAGTGTTGGCAGTGAGTATAGACACACAGACCAATGGAACAGAATTGAGA
>NW_006359850.1:0-668 GCF_000327345.1 Myotis davidii
GAGAGAGAAAATTTTGAAAATGAGGATATCTTAAGAAAAGTTAACGATCAAAGCATTGAAAAATAAAGATAGCAAAACCTCCCAGAATATAAATGGAAAATAACTGAGAAAAAAATGACATTGGATGATTCACATAAAATATCCAACATCCAAACAACTGAAAGGGATAACAGTGAGAAATATAAAGAGATACTAGAGAAAAGAAGAAAAGAAGCTGGGATTCTATGTCAATGATTCATCGTGTGTGTTGTTGGAGTAGTAGTATTGGGTGGTGGTTTAGCGTAGGGTTAAGACATGGGCTCAGAAGCCCAACTTCACGCATATTTATGTTGATCTAGCAACCATCTCATGACTTAAGGTTTTAATTTAAATTTCCTAAATTTACCTTTGTCCCAGGAAATACAGATCAGCTATCTTACAGGGCTGCTTTAAGGACTAAATATGTAAACAGTATAAAATGCAAAGAGCAGTCTCTGGCATCTAGGAAGTTTTTAGTAAGTGTTAGCTACATTGTTATTTTATTTATAGGCCTCCAAGCCCTCAAAAATTTACTTGTTTTCAATGACCCAATATAATACATGATCTATTATAATTAAAACCATAAATAAAGAATAAGAAAAAAATTCCCGGCTTCAGTGGCTCAGTGGTTGAGCCTCGATCTATGAACC
>NW_006359851.1:0-668 GCF_000327345.1 Myotis davidii
CTGAGAAAGCTTCATGTGCTGATGTACTTACTATCTTATTGCCTCAAGAACGGTCTCAAACAGCTGTAGAAAGAGCTGGGAAGCATGTTGAAATGAATACTCGGTGTTCAATATGTGCCAGGACCTTCTAAAGCAGCTACCCATGATGTGGCAGTGAGAAGAGGTCTGTCAATGGACAAATTGTGTGCTTAGGGACTTGGTGGCCACTCTATAGAATTTCTCATTCTGTAGTCTCAGCAACAGCAAATTGTGCATTTTAATCAGCCTTAGCTGAGTCTCCAACGCTCAATTCTCCAACTATCCTGCCTTGTTCAAATCCTGGGCTCATCCTCATCAAATAAGATAATGGCCATCTGTGTTTACATTTCTATTTCAGACTATTGACCTGACCAAACAGCTCACTGCCCAAGTGGATTCTGGGCGCCCTCTACTGGTTTCACATGGGCATGACCACCACTAGCATGACTGAATGACAGGTTTTAGTCTTTAGGCCTTGTTTGCTTCTCTGCATCAGCATCTGACATTTTACACTGGGGACACACTGTAGTCCTGGAAACTTCTTCTCTAACAAAAAATCTTTAATACTTGGGATTAAGACATAGACAAATATCTGGATGGCGACATATCAAAGTGTTAACTGTGGGTACCTCTAGAGCAGTGGTTCTCAA
>NW_006359852.1:0-668 GCF_000327345.1 Myotis davidii
TCTCTTCTAAAATTCAGGGTATCTTCACCAAACTCTGATAGCTACTAATTTTCTTTAGCCCTCTTTGCAGGATCTCTTGCCTGCCCCAAAGAGAAGTACTTTTTTATTCTGGTAAAACACACAATACACAATTTACCATTTTCATCATTTTAAGTATATATTTCAGTGACATTAATTACATTGACATTGTTTTGCAATAATTTCCACCATTCGTCTCCAGAGCTTTTTCATCATCTCAGACAAAAACGCTGTACCCATTAAAAAATAAATCCCTATTTGCTCCTTCTCCCAGCCTCAGTAGCACTATTCTGCTTTCTATCTTGATGAATTTGACTATTCTAAGAACCTTATATAAATGGAATCACACAATATTTGAACTTTTGTCTCTGTTCTTTTTTTTTCTTCACTTAGCATAATGTCTTTAAGATTCATCCATGCTGTAACATATGTCAGGTTTTCATTTCCTTTTTGTGGTGCATAGAGAGAGACAAAGACAGAAATTTGTTGTAAGGAATTGTCTCATGTGATTGTGGAGGCTGGCAAGTCAAAATCTGCAGGGTAGTTCGGTAGGGTGGAGATCTAAGGCGGAGTTGATATTGCAGTTCAAGACCTCTGAGGTCAGTCTGTAAGCAGACTTCCTTCTTGGGGAAGATCAATCTTTTTTTTTT
>NW_006359853.1:0-668 GCF_000327345.1 Myotis davidii
GTAGTTTAACTGACTGGTATGATCACCATCATCTTAATGATTGATGGTTTCTGAATTTACAATAGAGTTGTCTGACATGTCTAAAAGATTCAAAATCTTAATTCTCATATGAATGACCACCAATAGCTGACAAGGATTTAGAATGGAAAATTAATGCAAGTTCACTGACATGTGAGACATTCTGGAAGCAGGTAACTAAAAATAAGAACAGAGTAACCAGAAATGAAGTCATACTATATTTTCATGAGAAGAGGCCAAGAATATTCCACTGGCTATGTGCATATTAATTTGATCCCTCTTGATGAATGATAGGACAACACAATGACTCTTATCCTGTGGTGTGCTATTATATCTAGGGTACTGCCCTATTTATTGCTGGAAGGTAATATATTTTGAACCAGACCCTGTCTAAAGTGGTAAAAGGTATGTTTTTATGGACGTGATTCCCAGTTTACAGGTTGTTTTCCTGGACAGTGGAGCCATTAAATGACCTATCATTAGATGTTTTACTTGGTATGCAAATTATCATGAAAGACATTTAAAATCTAGTTCAGTCCAAGAGGGCACATATTTTGAATATAAATGTAGCCCACTACTTTGTCCCAATAAGAAAAATATATAAAGACTCCTTAAGTTTGGGCTCCAAAGTCTCACTAACTCTTAAATTA
>NW_006359854.1:0-668 GCF_000327345.1 Myotis davidii
AATTACCATGTTTGTCTTTTATTATATAGGAAGGTGTTGTCACCTTCAGTGTTTCAGCCAAAATGTTCATTTTATCATTCTATTCTAATTTCTATTGTTGCATAACAAACTACCCCATAAAACAAAAACTGTTGATTTATTACACACGAAGATTCTGTGGATTAAAAATTGGTGCAAGGCACTGTGGGGATTATTCCACATTTTCTGGGGCCTCAGCTGAAAAGACTCATACAACCAATGTAACTTGAACAGCTGGGGACTGCAATTACCTAAATGATTCTTCACTCACACATCTGTCATGTAGTCTGTGATGTCTTCAAATCTAGGCTCAGCTGGCTGTCGAATAGAGCATCTACATGAGGCCTATCAATATGCCTGAAACCTCTTGTAATATGACAGTTGTTTTTTGAAAGGGAGCATTCTGAGATGGAGTTTTCAAATAAAGCAAATGTTTAAAGAGAGTTAGTCAGAGTCTATATAGCCTTTCATGACCTAGTCTTGAACAGAGTTACTTCTGCCAGGCTCTGTCAAAAAAGTCATAAGTCAACACACACAGAAATGGAGGGAGCATAGACCCCCATATCTTAATGGGGAAAATGTCAAAAATTTTGCAGCCATGTTTTACAAGCACTGTGCATCATAATTTCTCTTAATTGTTCTCTGTGCCA
>NW_006359855.1:0-668 GCF_000327345.1 Myotis davidii
AACCAGGTTAGTGGTTCTCAAGCTCTGCTGCATCTTAGAATCAAGGGCAGTGCTGCCAAGGCCCCAGTGACCAATGACATCAGAATCTCTGGGGGTGGGGCCCTCGTATTCTTTTTTAAAGCTCCCCATGTTCAACCTGAGGACCAGTGAACTAGGTCACGTTAGGTCGGAGGCTAAAGCAAGTTGTGCTATTGGTTGGCTTGTGCCAGAGTAGCTTAGCTTTTGCTATGTTCTTGAGTATGCTGTTTCTAACGGAAGGGAGAAGAGGTTGACCTCTTGCTCTTCGCTACTGAAAGGTGAGAGGTAAAGCTGTACAGGGGAGGTCACAATGCTATCCCAAGAGCAGCAGTGCCCTATATTTAACCTAGAGCATTAGTTCTCACCCACAGGGGCTTATGAGACTCATTCTTAGGACTTTAAGGAATTATCCTAGATGAGCTGATCAAAATCACTTTAAAAAAAAGTTCACGGTTTTGATGCCCAACCTTGGATGGAGCTCTGCAGAGGTGTGCCACAGTAGGTCTTCAGCTGCATTCAGTGAAATTATAGGGAAGCAGATTTCAGCTTAAGACAGAAAAATAACTTTGAAATTGCTTAGACCTTCCCAGCAATGGAATGGTTTGTTTTAAGGCAGTGAGCTCTGAGAAGTGTGGGAACAAGCTCTGTGA
>NW_006359856.1:0-668 GCF_000327345.1 Myotis davidii
AATATTCTGATCAGTGGAAAGTATAACAAATTAATAAACTGATCTTAAGCAAGGCTGGTTCTTATGCATCAGTCTACCAGGCTGATCAACTTGGGAACAATGATACAAACTACATTTTCAAACCTCAAGTTGAAGGACAGAGCATATGATAGTGACCCACTAGATGAAAAGCACAAGAGGCCTCACTAGAGTAGCTTTCCAGACTTGTCTATGGCTGCACCACAACACATGCCTGCCCGTGTCTGAGGCTACTTAGGGAAAGGGCTCAATTCCTAGAGAAGCAGTGAAAAGCGAGGAAAGAAAGGAGAATGACAAGAGGATTCACGATTTCACAAGTGGGAAGTGGTATCACACACCCATGTTTTGCTATCTTCTTTACAAGTATAAATTGGTATATTTATCTTAAGGAAGCATAATGTTAGAGGAAGAACATGTTCTACATAGTCAATTTCCCC
This sequence comes from Myotis davidii, assembly GCF_000327345.1. Classification (NCBI taxonomy): domain Eukaryota; kingdom Metazoa; phylum Chordata; class Mammalia; order Chiroptera; family Vespertilionidae; genus Myotis; species Myotis davidii. Next base: position 456 of record NW_006359856.1, read on the forward strand.
CCCCACAAATAAGTGAAAGAAAACATACTTAAAAATCCGGTTGCTCTAAGTCCTTTTAAGAATGAGGTAGAAAGATTAAAGCACACAACGAAAAGAATAGGTAGCACAATAAAAACTGCTATTTGCAATTATTCTGTTATTATAGAACTTATTCACTTGAAAAATCCTATCGTTTTCTTTCTGGATTCCACTTTTAAGCTTTTCTATATCAAA
>NW_006359857.1:0-665 GCF_000327345.1 Myotis davidii
ATACTCAACCACTGAACCATGCTGGCTGGGCTAGAAAGGATATTCATATAAATGTTATCTACTGAGCAATTATGAAACGCACTTGGAATCTCCAAGATTTCTCAGAATTTTTTCAGAATGGGTTCTTTCAATTGCATATACTAGTACAGTAGTTCTCATACCATTTGATGTTGGGGCATATTTTAGAGTATCCTCTTCCCTAAATTCAGTTCATCTAATAAAATATATGCCCAGTTAACTGGCTAAAAGCAAAGTTGTATTTCTGATTTAGCCAGTTAAATTAGAACATCACAAACCAAGAACTTTGCGATCTGTTGTTTACCTGAGAACTGACTGAGACATGTTAAAGGAATGAACACAAAGGCTTTGCTTTCTTCTCAAGAAAACTTATCTGTCTGCATTTAACAGAAGCAACAATTTTGTTGCTTAAAGAGCTCTAAGAACTACACATTTTTTTAAACATGTAATTTTTCTATTCTTCTTCCTTTTCATGCATTTATTTCCTGGACTGCTGTTGAAGGGTCATATTTTTTTTCCCCCTCCAATGCTTTCAAGGTCTCAAGTACAGGAATGGGAACCAATGTTTGTTGAATGCCTGCTGTGACCAGGAGTGTGCCTAGAAATCTGAGTCAGGAATTGCCATTTGCAAAAATAAGTGGAAAAAA
>NW_006359858.1:0-668 GCF_000327345.1 Myotis davidii
GTTTCGTAATGTTCCTTTTAGTCTTAAATATTTTAGTTGGTATAATCTAAATATTTTCTGGAAGTATAACATTTATTTTCTCTCAACTAAACATATATACACCATTGGTCCTGTGTGTCCTATGTAAATTATTATTTTTTTTCTCAATATGTCTGTGCAACTTCTACTAGTTTACTAAATGTATACCTTATGGCGTTTATGTGCATTTAATGAAGTTAACCGTTGAAATAATGAAAAATTGTGCAATTTGGCATTTCCAGTTTCTCTCGCTTGTCCTTGGTTTTACTTCATCTGTCGCTAAACTTCCTTCAGCTCATAGTTTGAAAGTTCATTATTTTCATTTCTACTTGGACTGTTTGGTTTATCTTGTTGTCTGTAAGCTAGTTGCTGAATTTTTTAATTCCTTGGACAAGCTTATTGGAATTTTAGTGAAAACTAGAAAGATGTAGACATTTCTAGTCCACTAAAGGTTTTAAAATTTTACTTATTGTAGAAGTAATTTCTCTGCTTCCACTTAACTAGACAATTACTAATACCAATAATTTCAATTTCATTTCGGCCACTTTAAAAGTACGTACTCTAGGCCGGGGGTAGGGCTAGACCCCACATGACAGGTGTATAGCCATGCTCCTGACTCTCAAGGCACTCTCTGCTTCATTATGGAAGCA
>NW_006359859.1:0-668 GCF_000327345.1 Myotis davidii
AACTGTAAATATAAGGGATCAAAACTACAATTACAAATATAAATCTGTATTTAAAAACTTTGATCTAGATGACACACTCAGATGAGGTAATTCAGGACACTTTACTAAAGAGGTTATCTCTGAATAGTTATACATGAAACCAATAAAAAATGGGGCTAGCAGCCATAGGAAGCACTGGGTATTCTTGTCTTTAAGGGGAAAGGGAAAGAATAGTTCCTAGACTCTAGCACAAGCACCTATATGGAAAAATACCCAAAGCCCAATCAACCAGAGCTGTGTTCTGAGTACAGATATATAAAAAACGTGCAGCAACACAGGAAAGGGAGTAAATACACAGCATCATTCTCTTCCCATCTTCTAATATCCTGTCAAGGGTCTTTCCAAGATTTTGTGCTTTTAATGATCACCTCCCTGTTCTAGGGCAGGATGGATGGAAGAGATGCAGAAGGAATCTGAAAAAGCCAACAGAAAGTATGTAGCAAACAGTTGGTCCCAAGATAAGATTGTTAGCTACTAAAAAATACTGAAATAGATCATAGCAAAATACTCTACCAGCCTTAGTTAACATTACAGTGATGTGGGTATTTAATAAAATAATTAATGTAAAATTCTTCTCCCAGGAAAATCTGGTTACTTTTCTTACCCTTCTTTAGTATTTTTTTTTTTTT
>NW_006359860.1:0-668 GCF_000327345.1 Myotis davidii
CCAGGAAGCAAAATCTCAATGGATTGAGATAACGCTCTGGAGAACGGCAGTTTTGCACCTTATATGTATGTTATCGGAGATGCAGAAAGACAATAGGCAGGCTCAGTTAGGGTAAAGATGGGCCCTGACAGGGAAGGTGCCGGCCTCGGACATGACTAGCCACCATAAACTGCTTTTAGTTAACAAGTTTTCATTTCAGAACATCCTTTGTAGTTATTTTAGGTCCTGACTTTGTACGGCCACCATGCAGGCTGTCCCTGAGCTTGCCAGTTTAGTAAGTGGCCCCCTTTCGTCCACAAGGCAGAGTAGAAAGCAAGTAATCATGGAAGCAAGTGTAATGGAGGTAACTGAGCCTCGGAAGCAAAGAAAGATACAAAGATTAGTTCCACCAGAGGAAATGAATTTTTATTCCCTCCAAAATTAAGTTAATTTTTTTTCTTATTACAAAAGAAACACAAGCTCAGTTCAGAAAAAAAGTGAGAAAAAATAGGGGACAGGATATTAAAAACACACTTTCAATATGAAAGCACAACCTAAAAATAAAAGGCCAAAGTGAAAAGGCAACAATCCTTTATTGAGATAACAAAGAATACCTATTGGGGAAGCATTGATTCAGGCAGACCAGATCCTGTACTTTTGTTTTGTTTTGTTAATCTTCACCCAATGAT
>NW_006359861.1:0-668 GCF_000327345.1 Myotis davidii
GTTAGCCTTTGAGTTTGACATGCTTGGTTTAAATACATCAAATATGATGGAAGGATACATGAAGGAACAAAAGATGTGCTTTCCGTTCATGGCACCTCCTCAGCCCCCAGTGACAGGTTTCATTCTCTCGTCTCCCTAGAGAGCCTTGCCCCTGATCTAGCTTAATGAAACCAGAGAACAAGGTCACATATTCTTAGCTTTTAAGTCCAAGCATCAAAGACCCTACTGTAAGAAAATGGTTTAGGAAATAGATCAATTTTGGATGCCTCTCTCCAAGAAAGAAGATTTGTAATATTATAGAATTTCCCCTGATGTGGGAGACATAGTGTCACAATGGAGACATCGAGTGTCACAATTTAGTCCACCCACGAAAGGTAGACCATGGGCAACTAGCATCTCGGAGAGGTTGAAACCAAGAAGCTTCCCTCACTCTCTCACTTTGTAAAATTTCTTGGTCCTTCCATTTCTACACATCACCAGTCTTTGCTTGTTGTGAAAGCCAGCAACAGTGACATAGGATAATGCATACTCACGCCAAACTATACTTATCTTTTTATACTTTACGTTATCATACCAAACCACATACTGAATTTCAATACCAGCCGAAGCTTTACAAACATCAATATTCGTAGGTTTAGGGGAGTGGGGATTGAGGGTGGGGAGGATGC
>NW_006359862.1:0-668 GCF_000327345.1 Myotis davidii
CTCAAAGTCATGGGACTACACATCTTAGACAGCCTGATTTGATTTGATTTGGCATAGCTAAAATGTTTTTTTTATTCAATATATGAGTTTACATTCTCATATATTGGTGAGACTGAGCAGATCTAGCTATGTATTGCTATTATTGCCTTCCTGCCCAGTTAAGAAGAAAATATTCACAAAGCAACAATTCCTTCTTCACAGAAAAAGCTATATTTATTTCTTAAAATACCTGATTTTTGGAAGTGCAGGGAGAAAACCTGTAATGGTTCTTTGAAAATCTCATTTCATGATGTGAGTGTAAGGCATGTTTCTTATCATGGAGAAGGGATTACTGGTGCAGACAAACTCAACAGTATTCTTTATATTCTGACTTAAAAACTCTGGCTAGAGTCCACCATTATTGATTCCTCGGAAGGCAGAGGGTACTAAGTATCATTAAACTTTGATGGAGATGATTTCAGAAGTGAATACAAAGTCAAAGATTACAAGTGCCCAGCAGACTCTGGAAAGGGTCTTGGGCATAGGAGATTCTGAAATGAGTTTCAAATATGTCATGATTTTCCATCGAGATAGTAGCCAAGATGGGATGAGAGAAAAATAAAAAGGAATCCTGGGATCATGTTGATATCTGCTTTCCCAGGTCCCCGCACAGATGAAGTTTCTGAGGT
>NW_006359863.1:0-668 GCF_000327345.1 Myotis davidii
CTAAAATATTTACTATCTGTCTCTTTACAGAAAGTGTTTGCCAACACCTGACCCAGACATAATCTTTCTCCCAAAATACACATTTACTCTTTTTAAAAAAGTATTATTATTAAATCAGAAAATGTGGCCATTGAAAGACACTTTTCACTGCAATTTCTAATCCAATACCTGGTTTTCTGTAAGAAAATTTCCCATAAAACCTAGACATGTGCCCCACTAACCTTTTGTCAGCCACCTCCAGAAAAGAGAAGTTCACATGTACTCCATAATTTCCATACCACATGCTGTTATCTTTCAAAGATGAGCTCATATCTGTGTCCAGAGACGCATCTTCAACTGAGGCAGAATGATGCTCCAATATAAATCTACATTCAGAAACCTGCCCTATTACCTTCATGGGGTCAGGTGGGCGAGGCCCAATTATAAACAGCCAGTCGATATCAACCACAGCATGAGGTTTGATGGGAAGGAGGGGAGTGAAACTGCTTTTGATTTGAAGAAAGCCTGAGAAAATGAAGCAAGTCTATTAAAAGTAATTTTGAAATGGTCTAGATTTTTTTAAAGTTTTACTGTAATGACTTTGAAATGCACTTGAGGGGGATTCATCTGGTCCTTCCTCTTGGGGAACGGGCAGTTTCCTCTATAAGGAACACCTGTAGAGATCATTT
>NW_006359864.1:0-668 GCF_000327345.1 Myotis davidii
TTTAAAAAAAACCACATCTTTTTTGAGATATACTTCACATACCACACCAGCCAGGCTATATGTCTGTTCTTGTTCTAATACCTCACTTCTTGATTTCCATTGCTTTGTAGTGAGTTTTATAACCAGGAAATATGAATCTTCCTAATTTGTTCTTCTCTTTCAAAGTTGTTTGGCAACTGTTGGGTCCCTTGAAATTCCATATTAATCTTAGAATCACTTCATGAAGAAGTCAGCTAGGGTTCTGATAGGGATTACATTGAGTATTGCCATTTTAATGTTAAGTCTTCTGGTCCATGAACACAAGCTGTCTTTACATTTAATTGTGTCTTCTTTAATTGCTTTCATTAGTGTTTTGTAATTTTTAGTACAGGCATACCTCAGATATTGCAGGTTCAGTTCTAGAACACTACAATAAAGCAAGTGTTATAATAAAGCGAGTTGTAGTCTTTTTGCTGGGGGAGGGTCTTCATTTTAATTTGTAAAAACGCAACATCCGTGAGGCATTTTAAAGCCAACCATAATAAAATGGGGTATGCCTGTATGCAAGTCTTCCACCTTCTTGGTTAGGTTTACTCCTGAGTATTCTATTCCTTTTTATATTACTGTGAATGTTTTCTTTTAAAAAAAATTAATGTGAGAGAGAAGCATCAATTTGTTGTTCCACTTAT
>NW_006359865.1:0-668 GCF_000327345.1 Myotis davidii
CACATTGCATTAAGCCTCATCCTAATGGCCTCATTTTAACTTCATTAGCTCCTTAAGACTCTGTCTCCAAGTACAGTCACATTCTGAACTACCAGGGGTTAGGACGTCAACTTACGGATTTGGGAGAAGCACCGTTTGGCCTAAAACACCCTCTGCTTTTCTGACTTCCAAAACCAACTTCCACCACCAAAACAATCCAGCCGTCCACTTTGGAAAAAGTCACAGAACCTTGCAGTTTGGAAGACGATGGTCAGAACTCAAAACACCCATAAGGACAGAGAACATGAAGGAATGACTGAGGAGTGGAAATGAATCCCGGTGGGGATTATGGAGAGGTGTCAGGTACATGCCACGGCTAAGGGGGTGGTTGCTGCTAAGCTCCCAGCTAGTTGCAGCCTCGTGGAAATACAGTTCTTCTAAATGTTTTAAAACATATGCCAACATTTTATGTGACTTTCCCAAATCTTACAACGGCAACTGGTTCATTATTTTAACACTTTCCAGGTTAAATATAACATCCACGGGGTGGAATTGGGCCACAGGCCACCCTCTGTTGTGGTCTCCACCCCAGTTGAATACTGGAGTTCTACACATGATTACGGAACACTTTTTTAAAAATAATATTTTATTGACTTTTCGAGAGAGGAAGGGAGAGGGATAGAGAAACA
>NW_006359866.1:0-668 GCF_000327345.1 Myotis davidii
TAATGTTGGCAAGAGAACAGGAAAATAGACCCTTACCAATCCTTTTGGTGGGAGAGCACATTAACAAGACCATTTTGGTGAGCAATGAGTCCATTGACATAAAAATTTACATGTGTATATTCTTTGACTCAGCAAACTCACTCCTATTCTATAGAAACATACGCTTACATATGCATGACAAATAATGTACAAATTCAGTAATTGAAACTGTTCTCGTAAAAGTGAAAAATTGAAAATTAATGCTGAAAAATTTCTTGTACACCTTTGTGTCTAGGTGCAAGTATTTTCAGAGTAAAGAATGGGTTTCTGAGTCAAAGAGTTTGAACATTTAAAACACGAGGAAGTGTTCGACTGCCCTCTGAAAGGGCTGTGACAATTTGCACGCATATGAGAGTTTTATAAGTTTTCCCAGAATTGTGTATTACCAATGTTAATGGTTTTGTCAATTTTTAAATTTTTTTATTATTTTTATTTATCTATTTAATGATTTTGCCAATTTTATAGATGAAAAATGATGTCTAATGGTTATTTGCATTTGTATTTCCCTGGCTACTAATGAGTCTGAGATCTTGTCATATGTATAGTCGTCACCATTTGTATATTTTTTTCCATGAATTTTCATATACTTCAGTCATTGTTACTATATTTTGTGGTTTTATAGAAAAAAA
>NW_006359867.1:0-669 GCF_000327345.1 Myotis davidii
AAAATATTCTCTCATGGAGAAAGAATTTAATTTAGGAAAGAAGTCAAAATTAGTGTAATGACATTGGACAGGAGAAGTTGGCTTGGAAAAAAGATGTGCCTATTGTTTAGATAACTGGTAAAGATCAATAAATCCTCTGTCTTCATAACCTCTCAGTTAGATTAGTAATTACTTTATCCAACGCTCATAATAACCAGGTGGTAATGATCAGGCAACTATAATTATAAGGCAAGACGGCCTATAGGCCTAGAATGATAGAGAGCAGTACTTTTATTCCAAAAGAAATATTGAAGAATGTTTTATATGCATCTCAAATAGCTCTCTTATTAAACTCAGACACTTTTAGGAAAAGACCACCTTTGAATATTAAGCAGCTAACACTAATTAATCTTACAAAACCGCTCTAAATTCAAGACCACACTAGAGTGGATCAAAAAATAACTGGTTGGTGTAGGGGCTTGCTGTTCTAGAAGGGCATGAGGTGGTGCTAAAGTGACTATTTCCTTATCTCATTTCGTTTTTAACATTTCTTTTTTCTTTAGGAGTGATGGGTTGGAGGTCTCCTTTGATGGTTACCCGCACGGATATGTCATTTTATTCTTAGTGATTGAAATCCTGGTTTTTATGCCAGCCTTTCAGAGTGGCTTACTCGGGTGTTCATAGCAATCT
>NW_006359868.1:0-669 GCF_000327345.1 Myotis davidii
CAGGAAGGGAGTCTGGGGTATTATTGTTCACAACTCATTACACCATAATAAATAGGCGAAAGGAAATAGCTCTGCAAAGTAAAAAAAATGTGGGTGGGAAAAATGTATATCTAAGTATACTGTAATGGAGGATGTCAAATTTTAGCCATGCTTTAAAGCAGTCATTTCAAACTATTTTTGCATTAAGATCCCTTATATTGACACCCCTCTCTTTCCCAGACTTTTGCCATCCAAAATATGTGACATATATTGCTGTATTTATTACATTACAGAATTTTTTTTCTTTTAAAGTATACTCTAAGCATTATATGGAAACTTTTGATTACCAGTAATAATTAGAGAACAAAGAAACCTTTCCATTGATCAGCACATTAATTGGACACCTACTATGTGTCAAGCTTTCTACTGAACACAGGAGAACACAACAAAGAAGAAAATACAGCTCCTGCCTTTGAACTTATAGTCTAATTGGGATATAAGGCAGATGTACCTGAAACTTCCAATAATGATATCAGGTAGGCTGGATACCAGCATCTTTTGTCCCTGCCTCAAAAGGCAAATGTCACTATCATCTGTGAGTTTTACCAATTGGGTTAGAGAACCAACTACTCCTGCCTCCAATTCTCCTACTTGCTTTGACTTGTTTCTCCTAGATCCAACACTTTTCCT
>NW_006359869.1:0-669 GCF_000327345.1 Myotis davidii
AGCAATTCATAACTATTTTATAATTTTTGTTTTGTTTGCTTGCTACTGGAAATGATATAACACCCCCTTCCATTTATAGTGATAACCAGCTATGAATGTCCTCAGTAATACATGACAGCAGTTGTGCAAAACAATATAGAAACAGTAAGGAGAGAGCCAGTGTTTTATAGTCACATTCTGCTGAGCTAATCTGTACTTGGCAGGGTCTTTTCCAGCTTCGTTGGGAGGGACGTAAGCTAGAAGGACTTCTAACAAAGCTTGCTTTCACCAAGGCTCAGAAAATGTTTTCATTTGTTGTTTCCTGACCATGAAGAGTAACTGCTTTGTAACATATGGTTAGCTACCGAACAGACAAGCAAAGGTCCCTGTGAGTGCCTCTGCGTATATCAACGTCCATGCTTCTGGTGGGCTGTTTACCACACAGGCTCTGCGTAACATTAGCTAATCTGGTCTTGCAGCCAAGGTCCCGATAGCAGAGAGGGGTCAGGCTCTTATTCGGTTGTCTCACATGCTAGGCGCGCTCAGTTGGCAGGGACAAAGAACACTGTGGCAAGTCTCAAGTTCAGAAGGCTCCACAGAGGGCCCCCAGCTGTCCCTCTGTGAGTGCCCACACCTGCTCCAGCCTGGGACACAGCACAGTGAGGCTATTGAGGGGGATGTCGTGAGCAC
>NW_006359870.1:0-669 GCF_000327345.1 Myotis davidii
TTCCTCTCTCTCTAACACTCAATAAAAATATATTTAAAAATATTTTTAAGAAGAATGATCATATCATTCTCTGATGGCAGAGAGGAAAGCTAGAGGGCTTGGGGTCCCTGATGGCCTTGTGAAACAGGGATGCAACCAGGGACTGCCCACCGCACAGGGACTGCCGACCTCCAGCTTCTGGCCACATTATGAACCCAGGCAGCTGGGTTTCTGTTACAGGCAGTACTGACTGGTACGGTGAGATCTGTAAAATGTATCGACCTTGAGAATTCTCAACAGTGAAAAATGGCCCGGAATGAAGTCACACTGTATCAAGCCTTAATATGTAATGAGCTTATTTATGCTTATGAGGGATTGTGTAATGTGTGGAAACCTACAGAAAGACAGGTCTGTAGCCTAGGTCAGTGGAGAGTGCCACTCCTGTTTTCTGAGAAAGTGAACCTCGCCTGGGAAAAGCTGTGGAAAGAAAGGAATGACTTAATGGGCCAGAGAAGATGCCGGGAATGTCATTTAAGGACTACGTGACTCCTGAGTTCATGGGCTGATCAGGACCAAGATGTTTTTACCCAATTAACATAAACGATGCTCAGATTAAGTGCAGGGAAAACCCAGGTGTTAAAATACAGAGATTAGAATAGCCGCCAGTCTGTGCTTTCACAAAAGCTGTGC
>NW_006359871.1:0-669 GCF_000327345.1 Myotis davidii
AAAAAAGTAAAGAAGAACTCAATTTCGTGAAGAATTCCATTTTAAGAAGTGTCTCCTAAAACTTACAAAAGCTGAAATGCCTTTTGAGGGGTTGACCATCACTGTTTCTCTTGGTGGAGTCATTCTGTCTGTTCCCAGGCTAAGGACATACAAACTTGGCCCAAACTTTTGCCATGTTGATAATGTGTTATCTCTGGATGGATTACAAAATAATTCAGGACATGTTTATAAAAGAAACATCTAACCAAAAAAATAATTAGACAAAAAGAACGCTGTTATAATATGTTAACTCTGGAAACTGAAAGGAATAGATAAACATGTTTTCTTTATCTATGTTTTTGTCTCCTTTTTATTCTGAGAAATGATTCATCTCTTAGTGATAAGTGTTATGGTCCATTCAGAAATCCATGACACCTCACACAGGGCTTTTACTAACAGACCCCCAACGAGAGCTTTGTCAGTTGAATAATTAGTGGAAAACTGCAGAATGCTACAATCTTCTCAACCGCTAATGGTTTTGGTTCAGTTCTTGTAAAATATTAACTATTTCCCTTTACCATGTATGCATTACTATTTTTTTAGCAAATATCTAGGCTTAGATTTGATTGTTTCCATTGTCTATTTTACTTCATTTTTAACTATAGACATTTTGGCTGGTGAATCAATCAA
>NW_006359872.1:0-669 GCF_000327345.1 Myotis davidii
TCATGTTTATTTTTCTTACAACTTTAGAAATTCACTATATTATAATCATTTAAGCAAATGATATGCACAGTGAGTAATGTGTTCTGATTAAGGCCACAAAAACCTTTTTTCTACCAGGCTGAACTCCTTAAGGGCTTAACTTTTAGTTAGTTTGTCAGCTAATGATAAGAATAGAAACTCAATTATATTTCAATCCCTGTGGGTATTGTAAAAATTCATATGCAGAATTATTGAATTTAAAAATTCATGGATTTTAAGAAGAAAGGGGGGCACTAGTGCAGGTATGACTATAGAGCACAGAGAAGTTGTTTGCTGATTAACTAAAAATGTGAACACAAACAAATTCCCATGTCTCCTGTCAAGATGAACAAGTAATTATTGTGATCACCATGATACAGATACAATGTGATATTCCTGTTCATTTCAGATTTTAACTTTGTGTATTATTTTCTTACTTTAAACTATATATTAACCAGTTTCTCAAATTAGTATTCATTATAAACGGCTTTGCTACATATTAGTCTAATAACTGCACTACCAGTTAATTTGTGTTATACATACCTCGTTTCCCTGCTTCTACCTATTAATAAAAAACCCAAATCCCCGTGGTCCCAGTTAGAGCTGCTGAGTTTAGCATGGCCGGCTGGCTCAGTGGTTGAGCATCGACCT
>NW_006359873.1:0-669 GCF_000327345.1 Myotis davidii
CTGGGTCGCCACGGCAACCCAGCGCTGACTACAGGACTGACTTCCAGTTGATAGAGCCGCCTGGTCATTGTGGATGTGATAGACCCAGGGTATTTATATATTAGGATTTGGGGAAAACTGACATGTTAATATTGAGTCTTGTAATTCATGAACCTGGTATTTCCATCTAATTGAATCTTTCATTTGAATTTTCAGCATGCAGATATTGCACATATTTTATTAGACATATACCTCAGTACATCATGATTTTTGGTACTGTAAATAGTTTTAATTTTCAATTGTTTCACTACTGTATGGAAATGCAGTTGACTTTTGTGTATTGATCTAGTATTCTGTGACCTTGCCAACAGTAAATTATTAGTTCAAGTAGCTTTTGTGTGGATTCTGTTTGGAATTTCTACATAGGTAATCATGTTGACTGAGAATAGTTTATTTCTTTCAGCTCTGCGTGTCTTTATTTTCTTGCTTAATCCACTGGCTAGGACCTCCAGGATGACCAATATGCTTTTCTATTCACTAGTCTTGTTTCACAAATTATTTTTTAATCCCCTTCCATAAAAATTAACCCCTTAAACAATGAACCTCTGGATGGATTTCAGGTGTCTGTAAATCTTTGAAAAATATAAGCAACATTTTGTAGTAATATGTATATCTTTTTGGAGGAAGTGT
>NW_006359874.1:0-669 GCF_000327345.1 Myotis davidii
ATATATATATATAGTTTCAGTGTTATCTCAGAGATATAAATGGTTTGGTATAAAAAAATCAATTCTCAGAGTAAAATTCAGAGACTGTGTGCAAGTGTTCCATAAAAGGCAGACAACAAGGAATATGTCTTTTCCAACCAGGTAACAGAGATGGTTTTGAAAAGTACAGTTTCTGGACTGTGGTTAAACTTACAGATGCTCAACATTTTTCAAATAGAAACGTTCTATTGTAATGGAGATCATAAAATGTGGTAAATACTTATTATTATTATTGTTATTATTTCTGATTGTCTGTGATGGAATTAAAGCAAGAAATGCAGCAGAAATGTCATCTCCAATGGAAACAGTCTTCTCTCAGCTCAGGCACCAATTAGCTGTGAAGCATTTCATGGTTAAGACTCTTTGAAGGTTTGCATTTTAAAGTCATAGGTGCAAAATAAAATTACTTTGTGGTACTAACTCACTGTCGCATCCAAAAAATAGTTTTCATCTATTTCAGAAAGTTTATTATTTATAGTCAGGAATTTAACTCGAATAATTTTCAATTTTTAAAATGATGTAGGATCAGACTGAACATTCCCCCTTTTAATATTTTTGAAAAAGAAAGTTCAAAATGATATATCAACATTTTTAAAAAACGTATTCATAATGTATTAGGATAGAAAAAAA
>NW_006359875.1:0-669 GCF_000327345.1 Myotis davidii
TGACCAGGAATTGAACCCACAACCCTTTGGTGCTCAGGCTGACACACTAACCACCAGACAACATCGGCCAGAGCATTATTCTTGTGTTTGAAGGCCACAGAGCTCTTATACTCTGGATTGGAAACTCCTGATTGACCACTCAATTTTTCAGTTCTTGGTGAAAGAGAGAATGTTCATTGTGGAGAATGATACATTTTAGAGTGAACTGATCCATCAGGAGGCTGCACAGCCAAGGCCGAGGGCCTCGCTCTGGAATTCCACTGCACGCTGCCCTCCCGTTATTCGCTGGGTGACCTTAGGCAAGTTGTTTAACTCCTGAGCCCCAGATTTCACATCTGTAAATGGAGAGGTAGTGATGGTCCGTGGAGACTCTTAGAAGAGTACCTGGCACTTAGTAAGCACTTAGCAAATGCTATCTCTTGTTAAACCTTATCGTTTTGTATTACATCAAGCAATAGTGATAATACAGAACCTTGAGGCTTCTGGATGACACAGTGAGAGAGAGGTGTAAGCACTCAACTGATGATAAGTATCCCCTTTCCTCTCCTGTATCAAACAGGGTGGGGGGGACCTATAATGGGGACTCCCAGACCTCTTGGTGGATACCCAGTGACAACCCCCTTATTGTCTTTATAAATTATCCTATATAATAAAAACCTAATATGTTAA
>NW_006359876.1:0-669 GCF_000327345.1 Myotis davidii
GTTCAAATGAAATGGGTATTTAACTTTGGGCATTGGGCACACCAATTTTAAAAAGTATTACAAAATGTGAAAACATTAAAACAAAATCATGTATTGGCTGGTTATTCTTTTGCTTAGAAGAGTAGTATTAATCTTGTTTGTCCGTACTTGCAATGAGGATGGAATGTTTAGTGGCATTGTGAAAGCATGTATCTTTTTGAAGGGATAGCTCTGTTCCACATGTATAACTCATTGATAAGATGATGATAACCTAATACATGCTCTGTGGAATTATTCTTCTTTTCAGAAATTAGAACTGGCTTTCCTTTCTATCTCACTATCATAAGAATTTAGTCATAAAGATCTATGGACTGGGAACATAGTTACTTTCTATATATTATTGAATAAAACATTAAGTAAAGATTTTGCCACCGCATTTACAACAGATTTTATGTCATGAACCATAAAAGCCTACTCTTCTAATTTCCTTTCTCTTTTTTGAATGTATATAATTTTAAATGTTCAATAAACATTTAAATATTCAATAAACATTTAAATACATGCATTGCATGCAATTTTACTGTTACATTAGTCAATATTAATATACAAACATCATTTCAGAAATAGCTCTTTGCCAAGAATCATGGTGTTAATTTTAGACACCATTTTCCTTATTGTCTTTAACATATA
>NW_006359877.1:0-669 GCF_000327345.1 Myotis davidii
AAACTTGAAGAGAATTTAACAATGAGTTACCTTTCTCAGAATGTTTTTATTAAATATTCTTAACTATTGGAGGTAGTCCAAGGAAGTATGAGGAGGTAGGGGAGTGCTTCTGAAAGACTACCACATTAGTTACTTGCTACTTGCCCTGCCTTAAATTGTTCATCGGTTGTTTACATCTCTTCACTCAGAAACAGCATTCATTTATTTTGAGGTCCTACCCCCACACCAAATCTTAGGTTCCAGTAGAAGTTACTAATGAGAGTAAACCATAACTTATCAGCTGAAAGATGGAGATATGACTCAAGCCAGGCCCATCAGAGTTCTTCCCTGGGATATTTCAAACCAGAACTCAGGGAAGAAGAGTAGGTGTTTTCTCTTATAGGGAAACTATAAGAGGAGCTCTCTGTCACCAACCATGGGCCCTGCATGTCCATAAAGCAGGTCTGAGTGAATAAAACCAATACGCAATGAGAAGTTGAGAGATAAGGTTTGGAAGATGTTCTCATCAATATGCCTACCTGTGGCTTTAGGCCCTGCTGTACCCCTATCCCTCTTAGAGTGGGTAGGTGTCATAGGTATCCTTCTCATGAAGTCTCTTTTATGCCCAGACTAATTCAGAGTTTTTGCTAGTCATAATAAAAACTAGAGGCCTGGTGCACAAAAATTCAT
>NW_006359878.1:0-669 GCF_000327345.1 Myotis davidii
AGCATCAGGTAGAAACTCTTTGTGACCAGGCCTGAGCAGTGGACTCCAAAACAACAATGTCTAATATCCAGTTTAAGTTCGCCTTTCTGTATTATCTTGCCTGCATCCTGAAATATTCAATAAAGTCTGCAAATCAGTACAAATTAGGGTCAGTTTGGTCTTAGGCTCAAAGGAAGAAGAACATGACAATGTTGGGTAGAGAGCTGGAGCCGCTAGAAATACTTAAGCAGCTTCCAGAAACTGCCCAGGTAGGATATGGGACCATCCCAGGGCCCTCTAAATAGTCAAGTGGAGGCCAAATTTCTAGAAGTCATGTGGAATGGTGATTTCCATGCTTCTATAGGGAGATAAAAATTAACCGTGACCCTCAAAGGTATGAAATCTTGATATTCCTCGTCTAGTTAAATGCAACAACTTATATTTCTTCCACATTTCCATGAGCCAGTCATGGTGCTATGCAGGCCTCATCTCACTTAATTTTCACAATGATTCAGTCAGTGGTTATAATCATTATCAGATACTCATTATAGTCATTTTGAAGATGAGGGAAGAGAGGTTCTAAGAGGGTCAGTTGCCTAAGGTCATATAATGATTAAGGAGCAAGTCTAATCGCTAACCAGATCTGCTTAAACTTTTAGCCATTATGAAACAATCCATAAAAACTTGCAG
>NW_006359879.1:0-669 GCF_000327345.1 Myotis davidii
AAAATTAAAGAAGGGGAAAATGTGGTTGGCTTATGGTTTCCGTGATGTATAAACATGTCTGCATGCATGCTGTGTGTAAGTGGGTGTCCCCTTTCCATGTACAAGATCATATCCTAAGGACCCATCCTCATTCTCAAATCTGACCACTTCCTGCACCCATCTAAACCCTATCCAGTTCAGGAGGCCCGTCCTGTCCTGTCTTCTGGGTTGTTTTGCCTACAGGGAGCTATTCCTCATTTGAATGAGCACAGAATTCACAGCCGGCACCAAATTCTTTAGCACCTGCTTACATATTCTCTCCTATGCTTATATCACTTCCTGTACATGAATGGCATCCCTCCACCGCATCAAATAGTCATCAAGACTGATTAGAGGAAAGGGGACCTCACCTTCAAGCTCCATGTTTTTTTCTGTATCTAGCACTGGGCTGGGTACACATTAGCAATGCAGGTGCTGTTGCGTAATCAATTCTCTTTATTCCCACTTGTCATAAGCTACCCAACTATTAGATCTCTGTGCAATCTTTCAGCAAAACAGCATATGAAACAAGCACATTTAACAGTTTCCTGAGATTAAAAATCCAGGCCAAGGGCTGTTAACACGAGAAGACATTTCCATGAAGATGCATCTGAAATGCTCTCAGGTTAAGTAAGGACCTGCAGGGACTGC
>NW_006359880.1:0-668 GCF_000327345.1 Myotis davidii
CTGGCGCACATGCTGAACTCCACTTCTTTGATGTTTTCACCTCAAAAACATCAAAGGACTTTCCCACCCCATCTAAAACTAGAAAATTTGTAACCTGTATTTTCAGAGACTTCGAAATATAAGCAACATCCAGCTGTAGGGGTAATATGGAAATGGGATTGATCACAGCTTGACAGTCTCCAGTCAAGAAATAGATTTGTTTCCCAACCTCTTGGTGCTGTGAGCTATTAAAGATGAAGTGTCTCCCTGGCTGCGGAGTAAGTGTACCGATTCCCCACTTCCTTCCACTTCTGGAGACTTCTCAGAAATGGAAATGCACAAGGGGAAAAATGTAATAAATGTGCTCCCTTGGTGAGAGTGAAGCAAAATTTCGGCAGTAAATAGCTATGTGAATTCATTGTAAATTCTTAAAACCTCTCTTGCAGCATCATATTCTTTTAAATGCAAACTCAAAGCAAAAAAGGGGGAAGAAAAGCTTATCTCAGGTTTGTCTTTTATGATAGCAGTGTGGGAGGATTAATAAATGTTACGAGATTTCCTGAAAAATAAAAGCACTTTTCAGAATGAAGAAAAGTAGTTTCAGCAGCTACAAATACCATTTTTGTCAACATAAGTTTTGAATTTCCCCTCAGGTGAGTACAGAGATAAAGGAGGCAGCCAGAGTAACT
>NW_006359881.1:0-669 GCF_000327345.1 Myotis davidii
TATTTTTTCTTAATCCCTTCATCTTTTTCACTCAGTTCTCCCATTCCTCGCCCCCCTGACAGCTATGAGTCTGTTTCTGTTTTGCTTGATAGTTTATTTTGTTTAATACACTTCCATAAACTTGCAGAGAATACTCCATTTTCACATGTGTAGAACAAAGACCTGTCATTTGTTTGATGATTAAATGAATAGAGCTAGTCTATTTCATGATTTCTAACACACAACATTCTACGAACAAATGTGTATAGGTTTGCTATTGCACATTTATCCATTTACCAAAGTGTATTCAGCACAATCATAATATCACAGAATGGATGCTCACTACAATGGTTTCCTGACATAATAAGATGTGAAACTCTGCTGAGTTTATTGTCTTTTAAACTCATTAAATGCCTGAGCATGCCAGACATTCTGAGAAGTCCTAAAGAAAATTATCTGTTTATCTAATACTTTCAAACTTAGTTGCGTAAGATCCATTTTTTCTCTAGACCATTTCACATACCACAGAAAAATTTCCTAGAACATATCTGGGGAAATATTGCTATAAGACTTTTAAAAGTCTGTATTTATAAAATGGCATGAGTGAAATCTTGTTTTCTAAATATGAGAACAGAAGTTTATCTTAAAATAACCAATGAAGCCCTGGCTGGTGTGGCTCAATTGGTTGAG
>NW_006359882.1:0-669 GCF_000327345.1 Myotis davidii
GGGGGAAATAAATAATTCTGACTTCCAAGTATCTTTATTTAAAGGCATTGATCATAACTGAATCATTAAGAGAAATAAAATCTTAAAGTAACAAAAATATTTACTTTCTTTTACTATAGTTTAATGTATAAATACAAAGATGTGAGTTTGGAATCTCAGAACATCCTTCTTTGCATTTCTTAGATGATTCACAACAAACTGTACTAAATTGGGGATCCTCTTTTTATTAAGTGCTTAATGTATAGCAAAACTGTGTTCCTATGCTTATAGCTAAAGTGCTTTAGTCTCTGATCTGCTATCTTCATGCCTACTGTGCTACAATAAAAATTATCTACCATCTCTATTTTATATGCCTATTGGGCTATTCAGTGTAGGAGATAGCAAAGAATCAGAATAAATTATAAGTAACATTTAAGGGATTATATTTTGGCTGCAAGTATAAAAATATAACTAATGTTTAGGAAAAATACATATAATTTAGTACTAAATGATGCTATTCATTTAAAACATGTAGACTGGTGAAAGCTACATATCCATTTGTTCCAGCAAAATAAAAGAATATTTCAATTTAGAAATATTCAATTGAGATCTGGAATGGAGAAGAAAGCATTGACCAAATGGTTCTCTGAAGAGGCAGTAAGAGTAGGTTTGAAAAAACTGGGAACAGCC
>NW_006359883.1:0-669 GCF_000327345.1 Myotis davidii
TAAGACAAAAAGAGTAGGAATTTTTCTTCTAATTTTGTTAAACCAGTTTTCTCAAATCCAGTCTTTCCTCCATAAGCGTCATACTATCCATTGACCCATTTGCTTCATCATGTCCATTCCCAGTGGCATAACAATCTATATTTGAGATGTGATCTATAAAGTGTCAATTAGGATATGCTACATTATGCTGCACCAATAACTAAGCCCAACATTTAATTGCCTTTGAGTGATAATGTTTCTATTTTTTATCAATCTGTATATTCTCACTGAATCATTAGTGAAGTTTCTGATTATTATATTTTTTTCAGGAAACCGAACTGACAGGGCAGCTTACATTTCAGATATTACCCATAAAAATGCCACAGAAAAACAAAGCACTCTGGAGTATCTTACACTTTTAATGAAACTGTAGGCCAACAAGTAACATTTGCAGCCCCCACCCCATGACTCTTGCTGAGAATAGTCATGTGACACTACACAAACATAAGAAGGTCAGGAAGGCAATCTCTTAAAGTGGAGTATAAGAAATCCCTACCCTAATAACTATATTATTAGGCTTTTCAAATAACCAGCTAAATATATTCATATTATCACCTAAAACAACTTTATTTATAAAAATCATTTTAAAAAATCTATAAACAATACAATTAAAAAATAAGCAAAGGACCT
>NW_006359884.1:0-669 GCF_000327345.1 Myotis davidii
TTGGTATGTAGATACAAATCTACATAGTAAATTGGTATTTGTGTTAGAGGGAATTTAAAAACCAAAATTTTGGGGGGGCAGATATTCCCCATAGGCTCATTGCCACCACCACATACCTGGCCTGCTTCAAAAAATGGAAATATATTGAGAGGAAGGTGTGGTAGCAAATTCTAATGTGAGAACCTTCACCTCCTATCTCCTAACATGTAGTATATAGTTAGTGCACACACCCAAGTGCAAACACAACACGAAAGCTTCTTCAGGTGAGAAGCAAGGTAGCTCTTCTGTTATTGACCATAAGTCATATTTCTGATTTTATGTGTTCACTTATTCAGTTAGTATCAGATAAGTTCATTTAATCAGTATCTGATAAGTGCTAGACCATCTGCCAGGCACGTTGAATCTAGAAAGAAAAGGTACTGATCTTATCCTTAAAGTTTTGAGTCTAGTATTAAGAAGTAAGTAAAACTGAAATAAAATGTGACCCATAAAAAAGGCACCAATTACTTTGCCAGGAAAATTTAAGTGCTCTGGAAATTCAGAGGAGGGACAGGCGACTTCCAAGCTGGGGTGGTGGGCATGCCTCACTGAGTCAGTGGAGTTGGATCTGAAAAGATGGGCATAGGCCTGGCAGGAATGGCTCACTGGTTGAATGTCAACCTATGAACC
>NW_006359885.1:0-669 GCF_000327345.1 Myotis davidii
ATCAATAAAAATATATTTTAAAAAAAGAAATATGTGAAATCGAATGACTTACCAATTAAGGTTTTTGTAAATATAATGCATCTGAATCAGCTAAATTACTTTTTGCTGCAAGTAACAGCAAACCCAACTCAAACTGGAATGAGCAATAACTAAATATATTATCTCACATAACAAGAAGTCTAGGGTTAGTATGGGTTCCAGTGTGCAGCATCAGGACTCTGGCCCAGCTTGGGCAACTCTTTTGGCCATGGCCTTGGCTGGTGGAAAGGTGGCTACAGTCATTCTAGGCATCACTTACAGACACAACAAAGTCTAGACAAGAGGAATAAGAGAGACACACTGTTTCTTTCTTGTGGATCTGTGTTATGAGCTAGGAAAGTATCCCCTGAAATAGTCCCAGGAGACTCTCTCATGGCTCATTGGCCAAGACTAGATTACATGTCTCTATTGACCCACTCAGGGGCAAGGGGGAGTGGGCATTATTTATACTAATCTGGGTAGAATAGATCTTGGGAGTCAACTACCACCACCTACTAATACAGAGCACATTTGCCTCTGAAGAGATTTTACATGAGGATTAAAGAGTTTGAGGGAGAATGAAGGGAAATGTGTATCTTTGTGTGTGTGTGTATGTGCATGTGTATGTATGCATGTGTGTGTGTGTGTGTG
>NW_006359886.1:0-669 GCF_000327345.1 Myotis davidii
GGGGTTGCGATCCACAGGTTGAGAACCGCTGCATTATTGCAAGTGTCTGACTTTCCCACAGACTCACTGGGTGACCTGAGCAAGTAACCTACCTTCGTTAAGCCTCTGTTTTCTGTGGTGGAATGGAGGTAGTAATTCCCCTTTCGTAAGCTTATCAGGAGGTTTCAATGAGATTTAGGGAAAATACAGGGTGAGTTCTCCATATAGGAAGCAATTCTTATTATTCCTATTTTCACCCCCAGTTACTCAAAGGAAAATATCCCAACACCCTGGCTCTCTCTCCATCCTGCACCTGTCCTCACTCCCTTCCTCTCCAACGTGGGGCTCTCCCAGTTCCGACTGATGTACAGATAGAACTGGTCAGGTTTCAGCCATAACAAGCATCACTGTCTGGTCTCTGCAGGCTCCACATGGTGATGTGATGGGAGGGGCTTCTGCCCCCCTTGTGAGATGCCTGCATCTCACTTTGATTCTCTCTTCTTTGTATCTTTATATTGTTTTAATTAATTATTCAGCAGGTATGAAAATAACAACTTCTGGAATATGTGTAAAGTAAAAGAATAAGCACATAGCAAATGTTGGTGTACCACCAGTCAATGTAAGAATAAGAATGCTGCCTCCCATTTGGAGTCTCCTGTATGCTGGTCCCTTCCCTTCCCTAGAGCTAAC
>NW_006359887.1:0-669 GCF_000327345.1 Myotis davidii
AAAAACAAAAGGATGGAATAAAATAAGCTATGCTAACGCTGATAAAAAGAAAGCTGGGTGGTTATATCAATACCAGACAAAGTATGTTTCAGAGCAAAGAATGTTACCACACACAAAGAAAGTACTTCACGTAATGACAGTAGAGTAATTTCATTAAGAGGACTCAGTAGATCAAGCAAAAACTGATAAAACTGCAAAAAGAAATAGAGAAATTTGCAATTACTTTTGGAGATTTCAATAGTCCTTGATAATTGACATAACAAATAGAAAATCAATAAGGGTGTAAAAGACTTTAGCAGTATTTTCAACCAACTTGATCGAATTGCTATTCATAGAAAACTATGCAGCAAAAGCAGAATTCACATTGTTTTCTAGGGCATGTGGAACACTTATGAAGACAAACCATAGTCTCCTCAAACGACCGACTGACAGGTTAGCACAAAAATTCTGAGGGACCCTGCCTTTGTGTCGTTCCTCATGGTGTTCCCTCGTGGTGTTCCCTCATGGTGTTCCCTGGGAAACACTCCTCCCTCTTACCCACACCTACCTACCTGGCTAACCCCCATTCTCCCTCCTTTGTGAAGCCTTCCTCAAGTGCCCCAAGGAAATTCCTTTCTCCTCCACATGATGGTCATACTTTGTGCGAACATCCATCCTTGCTTGTATAAC
>NW_006359888.1:0-669 GCF_000327345.1 Myotis davidii
TGCATGCATACAAGTCCTTTGATTGATCTCCCAAAGGTTCTACCATTCTTGACTGTGGCTTTCATTTCCTGGTCCTCCATGTTTGCTCCAGGAACTTCCATATCATCTTCTTTCCAGCAAGAAGAAAGGAAAGTGGGGAATAGAGGGCTCTCATCCCTAACTTTAAGGCAGGGTTAGGACCTGGCCATTCTCACTTCCATTCACATGCAATTGCTCAGCACTTCATTGGCTGGACACACTGGTTACATAGGATACTGGGACTCTTTAGGCTTTAGCTAGGAAGCTATGACAAGTTAAATATTCTCTCTCTAAGGACAAAGAGAGAGTACTTACTGGAGACAAATTTCGTGCATCGCACCTCTAGTTTACGATAACAAGCAATTGAACCTTATTTAACCAGTGCCTCACATTTGTCTTTGAAGATAATTACACAAGCCACACATTAAAATCTATTTGTCAAAATTTTAAATATAGAGCAAAGTATAAAACGTCTTCTTAACGTTCTACTCTATATTCATTTCCCTCTAAAAACGTAACCATTGTCAGCATTTGACTCATTCTTCCATGCATTTTATATAAGTTACTTATATATTATAAATATTTATATCTAGGTTTCTTTTGTTAACTAAATTGAAATTATTATTATTCTTGTTTTGAAGCTTTTTTTTT
>NW_006359889.1:0-669 GCF_000327345.1 Myotis davidii
AGAAAAATCAGCTGAAATAAAACAAAGAGATATGAACCCTCTGTCATGGTCAACAGAGTTGGCCACTAAAAAGCAGTGATCTTTATCAGCATTTACTCATCTTGGAGCCTGCAGGTCCCAGGCATGAATTTCCAGAATATAGTAATAGGCTAACTCACAAAGCATCAACACCATGTGTCATGACACCTAAACTCACCCTGACTTATTTAGAATCTAATGCTGGCTTTTCCCCTTCGGACTCATCACAGTTAAGTCATGCATTCATTCAGTAAATAGTTATTAATATCACCTATATGATGTTCAGTGTCCTAGGCACTGAGGTACAGATCTAAACGAAGTGGACCAAAATCCCTGCCTCCTAGAAGTTACAGTGGGGGGTACAGAAAATGAACTAACTACATAATCAAAATACATCACATGCTAGTGAACAGCAAGTGCTATAGAACAAAATAAAGCCAAAATAAGGATAGGGAGTATGTGTGTGTGTTTAAGTTTAGGATGCAAGTGAGCAAGCAATGTGACTACCTGGAGAGAGAGCATGTCAGGCAGGGGTAATAGCAGGGGTGGGATGGGACATTTTAAGGCAGAAGTACCTGGTTGTTTTGAGGCAAGTAGGAGAACTATGTAGCTGTAACAGAAAGCAATCTACACTAACAAAAGAGAAACATG
>NW_006359890.1:0-669 GCF_000327345.1 Myotis davidii
CTTTTGCTTGATTTAATCTCATGTTGTTTTGCTCATTATGGCTCCTAAGCATGCAAAATCTACTGTTTATGTTGCCAATAAGGGACCATGTCAAGTTATTGACCAAAACAAAATTAAAAATGATTAAGGGCTACAAAATTGGAAAATCAGTTATGATTATTGCTCACCAGTCAAGCATGTCCCATTCCACCATAGCTGTGACCTTGAAGAACAAGAACAAAGTGATAGAAAGCCAAGCTTTAGTGAAGACAACATGACTAAGAGAAATTCAAGGAAGATCCGTACCAGACAAGAAACTTCTAGTGATCTGGATTGAAGACCACACAGAGAAGTATATCTTTTTCAGCACCGTGCCAGTCAGGGCCAAAGCAAAAAGTTTGTTTGCAATATCTAAAGAAATGGTTGGAACTGACTGTGTTATTGAATTTAATGTTAGCTCTGAGTGGTTTAAATGACTCAATCATTGCTATTTATTACATAATATGAAAGTGAGTGGTGAGTTTGCGAGTGCTGACTCTTGTAAACTAGAGCAGCTGATAGTGGAGGAAAATTACTTGCCAGAGCAAATATTCCGTTGGGATGAAATCTCCCTATTCTAGAAATGGATGGCTGAAAGGACTTCCATTTATAAGGAAGGCAATGCCAGGTTTCAAGGCTTTTAAGGACAGG
>NW_006359891.1:0-669 GCF_000327345.1 Myotis davidii
CCAGGCATGAGTCCTGTGAATGTCTAGGTTTGGTGTTCTAGTGGGAAGAAATGAGACACAAAGACCCTGGGGGCCCTGAAGCATATTTAGGAATAGCAGGAGGCCAGTGTGGCCTCTGGTATGGAACCAGGAAAGAATAGAAGGAAAGGGATTGAACAGTAGTTTGGAACTGGAACAGAGCCTAGTAAACCACATAAGAGCTAATACTCTAATTAAAGCAGTCTGAGGGTTTGAGCGGGAGAATAACTTGAGTTTATTTAGATTTATAGGGGACTTCCTCACCCCATAACCACCACCACCACAACCCCCAGCTATTGCATAAGTAATGGACAATAGAGATCAATGGATGGAAAAGGGATCAGGGTTGGGGGCATTGAATATAGTGCCAGCAGGATTAAGGCAGTGAAAAGTGCTGGGAGGTAAACATAGCATGATGGAGAGGATTAGTATGAAGGAAGGGTAGATAGTAGACCTGAAAGGTGACCCTGAGGTGAAATTTTAGCTAATACATGAATGACCAGACATGGCCAGCCTTGTAAAGGTCCTGGGGAAGATATTTCCAAGCAGAGGAAATAGAAATGGGAAAGCCCTATGTCTGGTATGTTGGAAGTAAGAAAGAAGGACAACTGAGGTAACCACACAGAAACTCCATTTCTTTAACATGACCCT
>NW_006359892.1:0-669 GCF_000327345.1 Myotis davidii
CCGGCCCGCGGGCCGTAGTTTGACCACGGCTGGTTCTTGATGAATCCTACCTTCACGGTGCCCCCTCCTGGACCCTAAGCCGAGCAGCATCAGAAGTGCAAGGTGCCATCCTTACTGTCTTCTATAACAATGCCGGGCTCAGTAGCTCCTGTCTTAATCTCTACTGACCGCTGCCCTAATGCAAATCCCACCATCTGTTTCCTAAACCAGTCATCCGTCTCCCCACCAGTCTTTCTGCTTCCAGTCTCTTGACTGCTAACCCACCCTCCTGCCAGCTTCCAAAGAAAACTGGGTCATCAGTGCCTGTTGCTCCCAGCTTAAAACCCTTCAAAGGCATCCTATTATCCCCAGTACAAAGCCCAAACTCCTCAACATGACAAACAAGACTCCTTGTGACCTGACCCCAGACTGCCACTCCAGCCACATCTCCACTTCATTCTTCAATCATACTTTATTCCTTTTTAGTATCTTTTTCTCCAATCCAAGTATGCCTTTATTTTATACCTCTAGGCCTTTAAATGGCGTTTCCGTGGCCTGGAATGATCTTTATCCCTTTATCTACCTGGTTTATCACTTGCCCATTCTTCCAGATTAAGTATAAATGCTTCCTCCTGCCTGAAGCCTTTTCTGACCTCCGTCACCATCACTTCACCTTGAGCAAGCCTCTAT
>NW_006359893.1:0-669 GCF_000327345.1 Myotis davidii
CAGTTTATTTTGTTCATTAGATTCCACATACAGAGTGTTCAATTTCATCGTCCTACATTTTGCTTTACTTAACATAAAGAAATATTGAGTTAATTCTACCTCTCAGACCTATCCATTGATTTTTATATAAGCATTGCCTTGTCCTTGACTTAGTAGTCCAGAGATGTTTAGTCGTAAATTATATTCATAGATTTAAAAACATAGCATTTAATTTATGGAATGATGTGAATGAGAATGGTCATAAGGCTTCAGATTAGAAAACAATGCCACTCACTACTTGTATGGCCTCAGGAAAATTAGTTTTCTAAAACTCAGTCTTTGCACTTCTTCCATGAAGGATAATAATTCAAAATCCAAGGGTTGTTCAGGAGGATAAAGGTAATGTGTACATGAAAACATCTAACAAGTGCTATTATGAGGAGGAATATAAATATTGGAGTGGATGAATACTTTTACAAGATTGAAATTTTAGTATAGTTCTTGATATTAAATGAAAGGTATTGCCTAGGTTTTCCATAAGGTAGGTTAAAGAAAAGAACCAAAAAACAAAAGAGATAAAACTGTACTTTTTATATTACAAGTTTTACATAAAACAGCATTCACCCAGGGACATGGAGGTTTCAATAAATAATGAAATAGCGGGCCACTTCTCCTCTGGAAGGTAAACCA
>NW_006359894.1:0-669 GCF_000327345.1 Myotis davidii
CCCCCTCAGCCAACCCAAGGAATGAACTTTGGGTAGACAGGATCAGAGTCCCACCAGGGCTGTGGAGGAAGGGGAACCAATTTCTTTTTAAAGAATTTTGAGAACATCCACATCTCAAATATTTACAGATCAGGTTCCAACATAGCCAAATGGCATGCAATTTAGCAAATGTTTTTGCAATATAAGAGCAAATACTTTGTTTTCTTGGTGTTGTGCAAATTGCAATGATGAGATTGTCCTTCTTGAATCTCCAATGCAATTCCCCTGAAGTGCTCTTCATCAGTTCTTTCTTACTTGTTTGTTACTCTATTATTTACCTTTTTGAGTCTCAATTTCATTACCTATAACATGAGATACATCCACCCTTTTCATGTCTTGACAAAATCAAAACAGAAAAGGTATCATGGATAAGAAATGTCTTATATTGGAAATAAATTTTAAGATGTTCTTATTAATATCACCATTGTCTCCTAAGCAGGACTGAGTTATGGTTTATACAGTATCATTGTTTATTCATTAGTGTAACCTTCAATAATACAATGTGGCTGTGAGGATTAAACGAGATGGTACAAACACAGATTTAGCACAGGTCCTAGCACATAATATATATGCTCTGTATGTGCTACTTATTGTTATCATTAGAAGCACTATCCACATCATTATCATCAC
>NW_006359895.1:0-669 GCF_000327345.1 Myotis davidii
TTTCAAACATTCCATATTTGCAAATTCACCAACTTGCTACTATTTCTCAAGAGCCGTGAAGAAGCCTTTGAAATAAAAGATGTGTTCATAATTTTGATTGCGGTGATGGTTTCACAGATGTGAAAACTTATCAAATTCCATACTTTAAATATGTGCGGTTTTGATATGTCAATAAAATTGTTTAAAAAATCAGAGATTCACACAGAATTTACATCTGCTTCTACCATGCTGGGCCAATATTTTTGCATATAACCTGAGGTTTTACTAATTTGAAGAGAATTTGAAAACAATAAAATACGCTGAATATTCGTTGCACTGAACATAATATAAACTTTGTCTATGATGTTTCAGAGGGCACATTGGACTCTTTTTGTATCGCCATTCATTGATATGCATATGGATTATATTTTTATGGAGCCAGCAGTTTGGGAT
Source organism: Myotis davidii (assembly GCF_000327345.1). Classification (NCBI taxonomy): domain Eukaryota; kingdom Metazoa; phylum Chordata; class Mammalia; order Chiroptera; family Vespertilionidae; genus Myotis; species Myotis davidii. Next base: position 433 of record NW_006359895.1, read on the forward strand.
AAATCAGTGCCGACATTGTTTTGAATTTTCTTGTTAATACTCAAATATATGCAAAAGGATCAAAATTCTCCCACACACAAATAATTAAAAATATTAGAACTATCAACATGTTTTATCCTCTGAGCCAGGTTTCTCACTGCCAGAGAAAGACATTACAAATAAGCAAGAGGACAGGGGGAGCATGAACCTTCTGGGACTTGTTAGTCAGACATCAGTATGCACTCACATGTAGCTTAT
>NW_006359896.1:0-669 GCF_000327345.1 Myotis davidii
TTCTTCCTTATATTAATAACTAGCTACCTACACTGAAAAATTCTCTCAGTGTGTGTCTAAAAATATCTTTATTTTCTCCTCCTTCCTAATTGAGAGTTTAGAAGATAATATTCCATTGTCCTTTGGCCTGTGATATTGCTGATGAGAAGTTTATCCTGTCCCTTCTTTCTTATTGAGTTTATGTTGATATTTTTAAATATCTGGTTTAAAGTTTTATAATTTCTCTGCTTTGGGGACTTACTTTATTTCTTCTGAACTCACTGTGCTTCTACAATCTGGCAGTTCATGTCTTCCATCAGTTTTGGAATGATTCTCAGACATTATCTCTTTTTGAATGTCGAAAAACATGGTAGGAGCCAAATTATGAGTACAGAAGGGAGCATCTTCCCATTTAGCCTTCAAGAACATGATTCGCTAACATTTAATAATATCCAGGTCATAGCAGTATAGGGATAAGACGCAAGAGAAAACCTGGGTTTTTCAAAACGTAGTCATCGAGCTGTCACAATTTTAATTTCCAATATCATGCAAATCAAGACAAAGTTAAAGACTACATGACACAACATCCAGCATTCCGGTTGAGGGGTAAGGTGGAAGATTATAGGGCATATTATATATTCGTTGATTCATTCATCAAATGTTGTTTAAATATTTTCTAAGGGCCAGGCA
>NW_006359897.1:0-669 GCF_000327345.1 Myotis davidii
AAATCAATAAAAAATATATTTTTAAAAAGAAACTAATTTTAGAAATTTATACTAAGAAAATAAAAAGATAAACATTTAAGATGTATACACAAAGATGTTCATCTCACCATCATTTATAAAGCTGCAAGATTACAATAATATAACTAGCCAATAACAGTGGATTAGTTAAATAAATTATTAACTATCCCAACAAAGGAAAATCTTGCAGTCATTAAAAAAGTATGATGTAGATATACATATATTGTTACCAGAAAAATATTCACAATGTACTGTTGAACTCATTATAGTTTTGTTTTGTACATACACACAGAGGTATGGAATGGTCTCTAGGTGATTAAATGTCAGTCCTTTTTACAAATGAAAACAGAATTGCACTTATTTAAATGCCCACTTTGAGAAAGTAAAAACTCTTTTAAGAGGCAATTTGACTGCCCAAGTCCAGTATTTACCAAATACATTGGAGAAATTTTTAAATAAAAAAAATCTAACATGAAAATTTCAATATCCTTTTTAAAAAAAGTTATTTGTTCCAATATAACAACATTTTTTAAACTCACTGTAAATATTTGTTTTTCCAAAATGAAAACCATGAAGCTATTTTATCACAAACTTAAAAGTTAAAAATGACAACTATATGAGAAAATGTTAAAGATGTAACAGTGAACGGAC
>NW_006359898.1:0-669 GCF_000327345.1 Myotis davidii
CGGGAGTGGAGAAGGGGGGGTGATGAAAATGTTTACTAACACAGCCCTGCAGCTGCCTGGTCCCCCCTCCCCTCCCCCGGGGGCTGGGAGAGGTCCCCAGACTCGGACGGAGGTGGGGGCCAGTGTGAGTGAAGCTGGGTGTTGGATACAAGCCTTCCTCCCCTTCTGCCCCCCGCGATCCACAGTCTATGGCCATCCCCGCAGGCCCAGGGCCAGACACGGCTTTTACCGGCCGGTTTGGGGGTCCTCTTTTTTCTCACTTCGGACGGAGCCGTGGAATGTACCGACCGCACAGGAGACAGGCCCGGGCAGAGGTGTCAGGCGCTGTGCGGGGTGGGACCCGCCGTCTCGGCCATTGTCTCCCAACGTTTCGTTTTCTCCTCCTTCCCAGCTCATAAATTAGAGGGGAGACGGGAGCTGCGGAGGGACGGGCTCCCCACGGGCAGACGGACGGCGGGCAGGCGGGGAAGCGTGTGAGCTCTGGGCAGATGCCCCCTACCCCCCCCCAGCCGGCACGGCTCCCACCACACCTGGCCGGACCCTCGCATGTCGCCTCACATAATGAGCAGCATTAAAAAAAAAGCCTGTAATATATATGTATATACACATACACACGGGGGTGGGCACACATAGGTGTACAGTTGTTTGTATAGAAATACAATAATTAAT
>NW_006359899.1:0-669 GCF_000327345.1 Myotis davidii
TGGTGCACTTCTTTAGTGCTATTGTAAATTAAATGGGAAACACGTATTCAGAGACATAAAAAGATTTTAAGGATGCTAGGTGTCATGCAACAGTAGGGCCAAATGTAATCTGAATCCAGAGGGAGGCCCAATGCAAACAGGTTTACCAGAGACACGCTGAGATGAATCATACTCATCTCATTTTCTGAGAGGAAAATCGGGACTGGGTGGCAAAATTATTAGGGCTCCAAGCAAAAGGAATCAATGCCTTTTTATTGTTCTCTAAAGTTTTCTTGATACAGACTTGAAATTTATAAAACTTTTACCCATCCCTGAAGTCATTCCTTTTTACTTAACCCCGTAAGTGACAGGAGATTTTGAAGATAACATAGAGAAGACCATTTTCACTCTGGTGGCTAAGTACACCTTGTTATGTAACAGATTTATCAGTTGTGTGATCTTGAGCAAGTGATTTAATCTCTTCCAGCCCTAAGCAATCTTCATTGGCAGAACAGGGATAGGGATGCTCTCCATTTCACAGGGCTGTTATGGGGACTGATGGCGAAGATCTTGGGAAGTGTTTAAAACGATGCCTGGCTCATGGGACATGTTATAAAAGTTGTTGCATGAATATTGATACAAACATTATGTTCTCCTATTGCCCCTGAGATCCATTACCATTTAAACTTT
>NW_006359900.1:0-669 GCF_000327345.1 Myotis davidii
AGTGTCAACAATAAAAATAAAGTTAAAAAATAGCCATAGCACTGCTTTTAACTTGGTTACCTTCAAGGAACACCTATGGGTACCTTTTAAACATACGGCACAGAGGGGAATGTGACGCTTATTTTGCCTTGAAAGGGTTAAAAATATAGTAGAAGAGAATACACAACTACGCTACAAATTAAATATTATAAATATTGAATTAGAAGCATAAGCAGAATATATGGAAGTATTGAGGAGGAAGATTTTGCTAGTTACTGGTTTTATCTTATTCATAGTTTACATTTATTGAATGCATAGTAGGTGCTGGACATTGTGTGATTAAGTTTTAATAACAGCTCCATGAAGTAGCTACTTTTATTGTTCCTGCTTTTTATAAATGATTACATTGAGCTAAACAGATTAAGTAACTTGCCACGCTTTACACAACTAGAAAGTGCCAGCACTAGGATCCATGCCCAGGTGATGCAATATTGTACTGCTTCACGTAACCTTAGAAGTTCCTGATCCTCAGGGGCCTCCACTGAGTTTGTCTCAGAAGAAATGTTATATTAATTGTACCTTCTATCACCTGCTTAGATATTGTGGTTCAAGATTACATACTTTTGCCTGGCCGGCTTGGCTCAATGGTTGAGCATCAACCACGGTTCGATTCCTGGTCAGGGCACATGC
>NW_006359901.1:0-669 GCF_000327345.1 Myotis davidii
GAGAGAATCATTGATCATCTGCCTCCTGCATGATCAGGGACAAAGCCCTCAACCCAGGCATATGCTCTGACCTGTAGTCAAACCGTTACCTTCTGGTTCATAGGTGAACACTCAACCCTGTGCCACTGTTTTTGAGCAATATGTTCATTTCTTTTTTAATTAGGTTATATTTTCATTTTTTTAATGTTTTAAAGCAGGGGTGAGGAATGTCCAGCCCATGGGCTATATAAAACCCACAAAATCATTTTGGCTAGCCCTACCAAGGCAATAATAATGGGTGAGTTAATTAAATGTTTGACCTAATAATAGCATTTAATTTAATTTAATTTTTAAGTTGATAATTTTTAATAGTCCAGGAATGATGTTATAAATACCCAATGGCCTTTGGTAGAAAAAAGATCCCCACCCTTGTTTTAAAGTATATTTAAATTCTGTCTTTTTTGATTTATGATCTGTTGATTCTTAGGGTATTTTATATTTTTCTTGGGTAAAGAAATTGACTTTTTCATTAGTTTAAATAATGCTGTATGGTCTCATTAACAGTATTAATTAATAATAATAGATATTCAGGCCATCAGTCCAAAGTATCCAATCCTATATAGTAAGAGTAATATGCAAATCAATCAAATGGTGGAGTGATCAGTCGCTATGACACACACTGACCACCAG
>NW_006359902.1:0-669 GCF_000327345.1 Myotis davidii
TTTCCCCAAACCTCATTCTGATTTCAAAACCTGTGAATATACTCAGAACACTCAACAAAGTGGTGTCCTACTGTGCACTGCTATGTGGGTCTGAAAGACTGCTAACAGAATCGTCAGAGGTGCTGTTTTACCACTCTGAACTTCATCATGGTACATCACGCAAAGTTCAAAATCATTTCTTTTCAGCATCTCTCAGAACACCTAGTAGCATCTTGTGAATCCTTATTTCTCCATGAAATAATGGTTGAAAACCTTGAACTCTGTATCTTAACCACAGCAATCTTACCTGCTGAAACAATGAAGCTATAGTGTTATATTCCTGATGCAATTGTCTACTGAGAGCGAGCAAATTTCCCAGAGGGAAATAACCATTATTTTGAGTACTTGTCTTGAAAAACCTAGGAATGGCAGATATCTCACAAATTTTTCATTTATACAAAAATGGCACATATATTAGGAAGAAAGCTGAATAATTTTAGCACACATTTTTATACGCACAATTAATAGGACACTAAACAATAGCTAATACTTGTTTTTTCTTATGACATACCTCAGGGGAATGACGTACTATGTTTAGTGAAAAGCTCATAATGCTAGTAAATTTCCTGGGACCAGTGATGGATGTTCCCTTAATTATTCCTAAAGAACAGAAGTTTATAAATGACAATT
>NW_006359903.1:0-669 GCF_000327345.1 Myotis davidii
TTAGTTGTAATTTTGATGTGGTTGTGGGAGAATTTAAGTAGGTAAATATAATATTTACCTACTTTCCCATCTTGACCAGAAGCATTAATTTACTATTGTTCAATATAGGTGTTTATGTTGTAATTATAGTTTGGTGGTATAGTTAAAATAAAGCAGGTACAGGTGATCTTCAGAATAGGTGGGTAGATTTAGAATTTAGTGAATAAATTGTCAGCTCAGTTTAGTTTTAAAATGGGGATTACATTAAAAAATAACATTCATGAATTAATATTTTATTTTAATGACTGCGTTTTTAAAATTACTTCCCTATGTCTATTGAAATTGAAAGAAAACTATTTACCATAAATATTCACATATTTACAAATGTGTGACTTTTTGTTGGGGCAAAAGTTGGCTCACACCCGTTTTTGTAGAAAATAATACAATAAATAATAATATAATGTTTTGCATACTCAAAAACTATAAAACTACTTTGCCCAGTCTGTATTTTACTGTTGAAATGAATAGCATGCAGTATACCATATGAGTTACTCAATAATATTGTTTTGAGTGGGTAGTGTATGCCAGCACTTGGGCTATGTCTATGAAGAATAAGCTCTACATTAAAGAGGTCTATAGCTTAATAGTATAAAAGATCAAAATGTAATAAATGTTTTGAAGACACTGGAT
>NW_006359904.1:0-669 GCF_000327345.1 Myotis davidii
TTGGTTGCTTCTTGTATGTGCCCTGACAAGGGATCAAACCTACAACCACACATATTGGGACGATGCTCTAACCAACTGAGTTATTTGGCCAGGGCCTATTCCTGTCTTGTTTTTAGTAAATTAGTGTTCTTCATCCAGTAAATCATACAACATTGGAGATCTTTGGTTTGGTACTTCTCCCAAGTATATGAATTTCACAACCTCCACTAATTTTGATTCACATGGAGGAACACACCTGGCAACACTGTCCCTGCCTTTCCCCCTCTTCCCACATTGTGCTTAAGGACACTCTCCTCCTTGGGCTCTGGAACTTCACGGTAAGCATCTTCTCCTCTCAAAATCTGTAATCATCCTTTCCGGAAGATGAAAATTAAACTTACCACCTGAGATACCGGGACTAAAATTAAACGGCACTAGTGTTTGTTACTCAGCAACAAAGCCCTTGTTCTACCCTATGACCTGCTTGATATGCTCTTTCCTTGACTTCCTATTGACCAGTGGTTTCATAAAAGCAACAAATTATGAAATCTTGCTTTTCTCTGATTCAAAAGTATTATAAAAACATAGAACTATTATATGCCCTTCTTATAATTATACAAATTTAAAAGATTGTGCTAAGTACACTAACTTAAATCTATACAAGTCAACTTCCTTAAATATTAAAAAAAA
>NW_006359905.1:0-669 GCF_000327345.1 Myotis davidii
TTACTAAGTAAATATTCATTGACAGGGATGTGTAAAAAATAAAAGGCCAAAGAAATATTGGCAAATGCAATAAAATGATTGATTGCCTATTACATCCAGATGCTGTTCTATGTGTCACGTACATTGTATCAAAGACCCAGGGAAATTCTGCCAAAATACTCTTATCATTCCCCACTTTACAGATGAGAAGCCTGAGATTCAGAAATACTAATGTATTTTCCCTAACTTTATGTGTCATGTCAGCGATAACTATCAATTATGAAAACTTTTCTTTATGCCAGTGCTCACTGAACCCTCAGATGCATTTTATTTTGATTCCCACTGTGCATATAAGGAATTTGTAGCTCAGAGAGGTAAATTGTCCAAAGATACACAGACAGTAGCTGGTAGTGCTGGCATTTTAATGCAAGTCTGGTCCTAAAGCCCTGAATCCTATTTGCTCTTGATGTTTGGTTAAGTTTCCTTACAGCCTCATCTGAGTAATCCTATTAGGAATACAGCAGACATCCACCATTGTCACCAGACAGTAAAGATGGCCCTGGTGACCAGCGTTCACAATAGCAGTCTGGGAACAGAGAACTACCAGGCAGTGAGAGTGACATTTCATAAAATAGTAGCAACTTCTTTAACTTTGAGATTACATATCACGGAGAGCTGGAGGGAATTGCA
>NW_006359906.1:0-669 GCF_000327345.1 Myotis davidii
CTCTCATCATTGATGTTTCTAGCTCTCCCCCCGCTCCTTCCTCTCTGAAATAAGTAAAAGTTTAAAATAAATTATATATATATGTTGAACCCTGGCCAGTGTCACTCAGTTAGTTAAAGCGTTGTCCCGTGCAACAAAGGGTTGTGGGTTTGATCCCAATCAGGGTAAAGAATATGATAAATTTTATTGAGAAAGCAGCCATAAATATTGTATACTACTTTAGGGGAATCCTCATATTAATAATTAAAAAATACTAATGCATTTTAATATGAATTTGCCAATCTATTTCTAAAGAGTTTATATAAGTAAAAATATCTTGCAGATTTTAACAAGTCTTCAAATTACCATCTCAGGATTACAAAGTAAAATGAAAGTTGATTTTAATGAAAGAATCCTTGTAATGCCTAGAAAGTTGCCCAGCTCCAAGAAACAACCCCATTATTAGAAATACATAAGTCCAAAATTATTTCCTAACTGGACACTTCCTCCTGTCAACCATATTGGATTCGTTGAATTGAACTTTAACTAAGATCCTGCTGCTCATCTAGTTTCATATTTATTCTCACTTGGATATCTGCTAGTATTTCCAAGGTCCTTGCTCTTATTTATTTATTTTTACATCTTTTTAAATATGTCTTCATTGATTTTAGAGAGAGAGAAAGGGAAAGG
>NW_006359907.1:0-669 GCF_000327345.1 Myotis davidii
AAAAAAAAATTCCACATTGATCCCAACCCAAAAGAGATTATTTTTAGAAACCCTATGATACTTAATCATTCTGATTAGGACTATGAAATGAAATACAGATGTATAGATTAGTTTTGAGGAAACAGTGAAGAATTATATATTTGGTCTTCAAAACCCAGTAGTTTGGCTACTAATAAATTATAACCAGGTTAAGATTAACTGATAATGGACAACATTGTGTTCCACATAGTTCAACTTAAGTTCTTTCAATGAAAAAATGAGCATTGTATACTGGAATCAAGTTATAAAAATCTGACATTATTGAATTGGTTAAAAAGTTACCACAAAAGTCACTGATTTTTCATAATAACTGAGCTTTGTGTTTCCCCAAATTACAGTACCTAGGTGATTTTTCTTACAAACCTATACTTTTCTTTATCTTCCTCTTCCTGGGTAGCAAATACCTTCCATTGGAAATGGGCAATGATGTTACTGCGGTTGTAAATAGTTATAGTTCTCTGATTGGCCAGAGATATGTAGGTTTTCTCAATGATCAAAGAATTCTTGTCCAGCCTTATATTCATGTCTACGGCAGCTCCATACAGAGATACAAACATTTTTTCACCTAGAAATTAACAAAGTAAACACATTTTGAGATTTGTTCTAGAATGATTTTACTAGGCTAACCTC
>NW_006359908.1:0-669 GCF_000327345.1 Myotis davidii
TTTTATTGATTTTAGAGAGAGAGAAGAAGGAAGAGGGAGAAAGAGAAACAACCATGGGAAAATAAACCATCAAGCAGCTGCCTCCTGCATGCCCCTGCTGGGGATCCAGCCCAAAACCCAGGCAGGTGATCTGACCTGAAATCCAAGCAGGGACCTCTCAGTGCACAGGAGGACACTCAACCAACCAAACCATGCCGTCCAGAGCAATAAATATAAATTTAAGTTCTACCATTAATCCAGTGAAATGAGACAAGTAACCTAATCATTCTGTGTTTGATTCCTTAAGTGCACAATGACAATATCTCACTTTAGGGTTCTGCTAATGCAGGTTTAATGTGATAATGTTCAAACAGAGCTTAGTCCAAGGACCTGGCCAGTAAATGAGACCTCAATATATACAAACTTTGAAGTTTTAATAAAGTAAACTTTGAAGTTTGATGGCCTAGGTTTTACTACATGTTCCGCCTAACATTGGTTAATACTGGAAAATGATGCCACCTTAGCTTCCTTAGCTGTAAAATTGGGGTAGAGTAGCATAATATACCTTAAAGCATTACTATAGGGATTAAGTATCACACACAACATTTAGTATAGTGCATTATCCATAATTAACATTACATTATTATTATCCTATAATAGGGGCCCAGGGCACAAATTCATGCACCTTGA
>NW_006359909.1:0-669 GCF_000327345.1 Myotis davidii
TATGTCTTGTGTTTGTTTCAATGTGAAGATCTGAGAATATAACATTCTTTCCACAGTTACTAAATTTCACTATGTTAACAGTAGATGGTGCTATTGAGTACTGGCTTTAAAACCCAATAAAAACAATTCTAATTACTGAATACATTTCTTCAAAGGAGACACCTACTCAGAGAATGGGAGGTCAGAGAGTGCCCAGAAAAGTTGCACGTTAAAGTGTGTTAAGCTGGAAAATGTTTTGTTATGCTACTTTAAAACACTAAAAAAAGAAAGGTTTAAGTATATAATCTGCATATTGGCCCATACTTTATTTTATTTACTGTACTGGATGTTTTAAGACAACTTATTAACATTAATATTCTGATTACAAAAGATGGCATCTATTTCTCAATTATATTAAGAATGAATCATAACCATACTTTTGCATTCTAAAGCCCATATTTTATTTTATACTTATAGGTATTTAACCTCCATATATAGCTTCCTCTAATTTAATCTGCAGCAAGTAAAAATATATATTTTCACTCATACTTCTAAGATGGGGGGAGAGTGCATGGAAATATTGAACATCTCAACCACAAACAGTTTATAACTATTTTTATTTCTCAAGATTTGATCTAAAAATAAATACAGGCCCGGCCAGCTTGGCTCAGTGGTTGAGTGTCAACCTAT
>NW_006359910.1:0-669 GCF_000327345.1 Myotis davidii
ACAAAGTTTGGGCAAGCACTGTGACTTTGAATACTAGTATTTCACTCCGATAGTCTCTGATGGGTGTGTATAGAAATAAACAGTATTGAAATTAAGAAAGGATGGGTGCCTCATTTTGAATTAGTCATTACCAACACCTTTAGGGGGAGTTAGATAAATCCATCATATGCAAAATTTCAACTGAGACAAGTGGGTAATTGTATCATCACATAACTGCTATATGCACTACTGTTCAACATACAGTGAACATTTAACAAATGTTACAGATGTGTGGTGTCAATGTAGGCAAGTAGATGTTAAAACAAAGGAAAAGTTCAAAGCCCTTAATATGCATCCTGGACTGACCCTACTTATCTCTCCAGCATCGTGCATCACTAATCTTCCACCGGCTAACTTGAAATGCCAGCCACAGTGATTACCATCCATTCCCAGGAACAACTCTTCACAATGTTCTCATTCCTGTTCTCTCATTGCCTTCTATTCATCCTTGATTTAGTTACCTTGAGTAGTCAGCCCTGATGCACTCACATACCCCTACTCCTGACTTTGTGACTCTCCTGTAGATTTTAATTACCCTGTAATTTCTTTATTATAACACTAGAAGCCCAGCTCACAAAATCCATGCGCAGGTATGGTCCTAGGCCTAGCCTGCAATCAGGGCCATCTTTC
>NW_006359911.1:0-669 GCF_000327345.1 Myotis davidii
TTTAGGACTTCAATGTATGAAGGAATTCACAATAAAAAGTAACCATAGAACCTTGTAGCTGAGGTCATTTTTCAAAAAAGTGGGGGGAAAGTCAAAGAGAGGTCACCAGTAATCTGAAAGCAGAGCTCATTAAATAGTTAATTGAAAGAATTTTTACATGTGCCTTGCTCAGGAGCAGAAGTTAAGTACATAAAGAAGGGGTTGAGTAGGGAGGAAGGCTCAAAAATACTTTTCTTTCGCAGGCTCAGACATAACCCTGAGCAGTTGTGCACTACAGATTGCTCTCTAAATTGCCATCCTAAGAGTAATACTTGCTTTTAAATATACATTTTAATGTAATTGCATTCTGTCACTGATATAGGCTGCTTCATAGTCATTCAAAATAGAAATGTTTCCTTTTCACCTTAAAAACTGGGTGTCTTCTAGGGTCAAACTTGGGATTTAAGTCTTATTTCAAAACAGGCTAGATGGCAGTTGAAAAACTTACACTGATTCCTGGATAAGCACTTTCTCCTTTTTGGTCCATAAACACTAAGGGTATCTCAGAAATTACTTAGATTCTTAAATGATGTGTTTGATCCTATTTACTTATCAGGAAAAGTAAAGATAGATTGCAAGAGTCCAAATACTCTTTCTAGATTCACAGTGGTTGTCAACCTTCTGGCCCTT
>NW_006359912.1:0-669 GCF_000327345.1 Myotis davidii
GTGCATGGAACAACACTCAACCAACTGATCCACTCCGGCCAGGTCTGCATGAATTTTAGAGATATTTATTTTGTGGGTTCACTTACCTCCCCATGGTAACTTACATTTAATTTACATTGTGTCCTATGATTACATCCAAACTAGAGTCTACATATTCCTGAAAGTTAAATATTTTGTTGCACTAACAATATCGAGTAAAGTCAGACTCTGCTGTTAACACATGTTATTATGTGGGCAATCACTAAGCATAAAATGATTTCATAATGTTATGAGTTTCTATGGTGATAAAGAGCTTGTATTGATAGACAAAAATAGTTGAATAAGGAATGGAGTTTTTTGCATTATAAAATCTGTTCCCATTATCTGTACAACTTCTTAATCTCATCCATTCTGCATGAATCTTCTCTCAAAGTATATAAAAACCTAAAATAGACTCTTTTGCGAAACTCCATAGGATCTGCAGCTGGGCAATTTGTTCATCTCCAGTAGTGCTGAAGTAGCCCACTGACACCTAAATGCACTCCTTGGCATACTGTGAGGCTGCTCACACATCAATTATCGATGCCTCTGTTAAACTTTCCTGGAATTATGTGTCCCAGGGAGCTAATTTATAGGCCTCAAGGATTTGATATAGGTGTCCATTAAGTTGAATTTGGATTTCCCATAATT
>NW_006359913.1:0-669 GCF_000327345.1 Myotis davidii
TTTTTTGAAAAGTTGAGGATTAATAAAAAAGAAAACTTGGGGAAAACACACCTAAAACAGCACATTTTACAAAAAATTTCAAGTGTTTAGAAATAAATCTAACAAAAGCGTACAAATTCTTTTTGGAAAAAATTACAAAAGCTTATTGAGATACATTAAAGAAATCTAAAGAAGTAGAGACACCTTTTTTTTGGATAAGAGCCAATATCTCTAAAATCTTCCAAGACTAACTCATGACTTAACCAACTGATTCTAAAATTATTATTGAAGAACAAAGGGCAAATCACAATCCATTACTGTTTTTAAAAGTATAGTATTAGCTGTAGATTTTTAAATAATGGATCAGTGGAACATTAATGAGAGCTGAGAAAAAAGTCCCTGCGTATATAGAAACATGACTTATGATAGAATGGCACTACAGATCGGTAGATGGCTTTTGAGTCAGTGTTGCTGAAACAAAAGAGTTCTAGGTAAATTAAAGCCCCAAATATGAAAGACAAAATTATAAAACACTTGGAAGACAAAATATTTTAAGGTTTCAAATTAGGCAAATGCTATTTAAAAATGCATAAAAAAAACACTTGGCAAAAGATTGACAGATTGAACAACATCAAAATGAAGAACATCTATTTATCAAGAGACACCATAGAGTAAGTAAAAATAAAATCT
>NW_006359914.1:0-669 GCF_000327345.1 Myotis davidii
CACACACACACACACATATGCACACATGTATAAGTATTCATTTATAATTTATACTTTTTCTTCATTTTAAAATTGTAAAATAATATTGCACATGCTATTCTGCAAAAATAGTTTCTAGTTAGATATTATGAATTTTCATTTCACTACCTATAGACCTATTTCATTCTTTAAAATGGCTATGTAATATTTTTTTTTGCTTTTAAAAATCAAAGCTGCAGTAAACATTCTTTTATATAAGTATGTGATTCCTGGGTCAACAAATATGTATTTTTAAATTGTGATAAAGCATTTATTTTTAAATTTTAATAAAATAACATTCCTTTAAAAAGTTTAAATTCCCTATAAAAATTATACCAATTTACATTCTCTGTTGCCTACTCTAATAGCATTACTCAATAAGTAAAATGAAATAGTAGTCTTATCATTTGCTTAATTTAGATTTCTCTGTGTCCTAGGCAAAGGATATGGACTGGCTCATTTTAATAAGTAAGATTTGAAACCCCGTTGAAATAGATTAATTCATAGTTCTGTCCATTACTTATGTGCCTATGTGGTCATGACACATTATTTAATGTCAATGTCCATATTGTTCTAGTGGAGGTAGGAGCATATTTCCTAAGTACTTAAGAATTGCAATAAACATAGAAAGGTAAGCATGCAGGGAAGATA
>NW_006359915.1:0-669 GCF_000327345.1 Myotis davidii
TCACATCGATGTTTCTCTCTCTCCCTCCCTCCTACTCTCTCTAAAACTCAATGGGAAAGTGCCCTCGGTGAGGATTGGCCAAACAAACAAACGTCATCATCAGAGAATGCCAGCCAGGGGAGAAAACAGGACTAACGTGACTGAAGCGAACTTGGCAGCACTAACAGCCGCGTTGCCCGTTCTGTTTGCAGTGGGAAGCAGGGGTCCGGGTGGAAAGCGATGGGCGTGGCTATGCACACCCCGCTTTTCTCACCCCATCATGATAAGGACATGCCTCAGAGCCCCACAGCTCAGCTCTCTCCGGAGCCCGTCCTGCGGAAGGATGTGAATCTTCTTCCCACACTGCGCGGCCCCCGGAGGCTCCATAAGGACAGAGAAGAGGGTTCCTGCTGCAGGTTCCTGGGCTCCGCTGGGTCCTGGGTCTGAGCCCCTCACAAATGCTCCGCCTGTCTGTGCGGGGGACACGCCACCCAGGAGACCTGAGGCCCCAGGTGCTCCCCGCCCTCCCCTATCCCCCCCGCCAGCAGCCCCAGGGATCTGTGTGGATGTCCGAGACTGACAAGACCCCATTTCCCGCAGGTGCTGGTGCAGCTGTGCGATGCGTCTCTCACATGGATGTTCCTTTCGGTCTCTTGCCCTCCCTTCCATTCTCCCTAAAAATTAATGGGA
>NW_006359916.1:0-669 GCF_000327345.1 Myotis davidii
ATTCTAAATGTAGCCTCCAGGTTAAAAATAATGACCTGCAAAGGATAGCAATCAAAATACATAGAATACTCTATTTCCACAAGGCAAACATCATTCTATATGACAGTGGAAATCTCTAGCTTCTACTGAAAACTGCTGACACAATTGGGAGACCATTCTGATTGTCCTGGAACTTAAATTGCCAGGTGTTACTTTCGTTTCCTATATTATTCCCTTTGGATGACTGTCAGCATATTTATTTTTGGAAACTTATTTTTGTGGTGAAGTTACAATTTCTCGGAGCTTTCTTAACACCTCTGTATTAGTTTTAAACATCTGGAGAGCCTGCCCTCAAAGTATTAGGCAGCACCATTCAGATAAACTAATTGGATCAATATGGCATTTAGAAAATTTTTCAGAGATCTGAATGTGAGTACTTCAGTTTACTGTGATCACTAAATTAATTCAAAGCACCAGTTTTGTTTACTTGCCTTCCACTGTGTTTCGGAAACTGTTCGTAGAGTTGGAATAAAAAGGAGGTGTGTCAAATAAACCAACTTCTAAGCACTGAGCGACATCCTGTGGTTCAGGAAGACGTTGCACCATTGGTCTAGCCACGTTTCCGGCTGGATTCCTTCTAATTGGTGCCCCCTCAGTGCCTGGGAAGAAGATGGGGTTTGCAAACATTTA
>NW_006359917.1:0-669 GCF_000327345.1 Myotis davidii
GAGCCACACAGGTGGAACAAAGTCCAATATTCTTATTTTCCCTCCAAAATGTATCCCTCCTCCTTTGTAATCTGCCTTCAAGTGAGTCACCACTAAACCCAATCAGCCTGTTGCCTAAGACATTGCTTGTATTTCTCTCTTTTTCACATTCAGATCTATTCTATTCTACTTCTTATCCCTGTAACATACCTTCTGACTTTCTCCTCACCCCCTTTATCTCTGCCTTATTTCTCTTTGCCTGATGTTTTACTCTCCTCCAATGCTTGACCGCTGCTAGAATAATCTTTTTTCAATAACTTTATATCTAATCTCAGATGGCTCAGTTAACCCATGTCTTACCACCCACCACTCACACCCTTGCTCCAGCCATAACAGACTACTTGTTATTCTATAACTTTTTCCATTCCCTCAATGCTTCTGTACCTTTATTACACTTTTTTTCTGTGTTCATTTCTATAAAACTTAAAAAAACTAGGTGAATTAAAGATTTTTTTCCTCACCTGTATTATACCAAATGTATATTTCATTTTGTATTTGTTGTTTGGTTGTTTTTTCTAGCTTTTCCAGTGCAGCTGTCAATTTTTTATCAGGTCAAATGGTAATCATGCTGATATGGTGTGGGAACCACACCAAGTTCCTGGATAGTCAAGGCCAATGGGAGCACAGAGG
>NW_006359918.1:0-669 GCF_000327345.1 Myotis davidii
GCTCAACCACTGAGCAACACTGGCTGGGCAAAGCTAGATATTTTATGTGTTTATTAAACATTTTAAATCTAGTCTCAAATTTAATTTTTAAAAATCTGGCTGTTCATTATGTCCTTCCCCCTACCTCCATAAGAATTCATATGCAGTTGAATACAACGATTTCCCCCATAAATGGGCTTTCATCAGCTATGTAAATAATATATGCATGAATATATCAGTCAAAATCTGAATCTCAATCCTAGCCTACAGTCTAATTAACAGAGGGTCTCTTTAATATCTATCACTGGGGGAAGATCAATCAAGACACCAAGAAAGTAATCTCATGTCCATATGAATGGATCTGTTTTTCTCTGAAACAGAAGCTTGTTAACCAACTGCCCTAGAGACTCGCCCATTCATAATTTGGTCTGTTTCTTCCTTCTTGAAGTAATATAAAAATATTACTATAAAAATGTATAAGGGGATACATGGTGATGGAAAAATAAAATTAAATAAAAAAACAAATACATAAAAATGTCAGAAGGCTTTAAATATTAATAACACTTTATCTGTAACATTGTCCTCTGATAGCATGTTGTGTAGACTATTTTATTCAGTAATTTGGTTTTTAAGCACTTTTATTAACAACCAAGAATTCCTACTTTGGATGTACATCTCTAAAACCACTCC
>NW_006359919.1:0-669 GCF_000327345.1 Myotis davidii
GAGATTAACTGGGGAATTTATATGCCTGTATGCATAATAGCCCATGGACACAGTAGTGTGGTACAAGCCTGGGAGGGGCAGGTGCCGGGTGGAGGGGGCCATTGGGGAAAAAAACAGAACAAAAGGGAACATCTGTTATGCTTTTAACAGTAAAGATAAATTAAAAGAAAATAAAAGTAATATGGGGGCTATAGGAGAAAGTGTTAAATCAGAAGGGAAATCCTAAGCCCCAAACTGCTGATGGGACAGCAAAGGCTGTGTGCTTCCCGATCCTCAAAGTCCATGTTTCTGAGCAGGGGTCATCTATAGTATAAATATTTCCATAATGTTACTTCTGTGTGGAAAATGTCGATAGTATCAAGATCACCTCTTGGTGCTTCTCATTTCTTTTTATGACATTAAAGTTATTTATTTACTAGTAACAATATGTGCCAGCCACTTAAGCAAAACCTTTTAACGTATATTTATAGAATCCTTAAAATAATCCTGTCCTATTACTTATTTCTTTTACAACTTAGAAAACACATGTTCACAAACTTTAAATCCCTCAGAGAAAATCTCATAGTAAATAAGTAAAAAGTAAATCTAAATTTGAACTCAGCTTTGTGTAACACATCCATAGGTCCTTACCACCCCAAGGTGCATGGGGCTCCTTTAAAAAATTTTTTT
>NW_006359920.1:0-668 GCF_000327345.1 Myotis davidii
TTATTAAGTTCACAATCTTATTATTTGATGTTAACTGGCAAATAATTATTTCATTTTAACCTGGGAGAACTGGGATCTGAAGGTGCAGCACCTTTTTTTGTATTTCAAATGGTGGTGTAGTTGGTGCAATACAGTTTTTTAATCTAAAAAAAATTGACAATATACTACGTTAAAATAAATAGTAAACCAGGAATATGCTTGTAGCCTTTAAAACTAAAGAAATAAACCAAAAATCATACTCCTTTCAGGCCTCATTAAAGCCATGTTGGGATTTTAATTTTGTTGTAAAAGAGTGTGATTTATAGGTGACAAGGACTAGTTGCCAATATAATAATTACTGTATGGTCACGTTCAGTAACGTAACTGAAATCGTGGTCAAAGACAAGTACCTTTTGGGGACCTGGCTGATGGTATCCCAGGGTGACCCCAATTTTCCAGTTTGGGGCATCGGAGCGGACCAGCTGGCATGGATTGGGAAGGACACAGCTTTGGGGTGAGATGCAATTGAAGTTAGTCTGGTTTCTGGCTGTATGAGCAGGGTGCCTGGGGGAGGGTCTCGGGCCCTCTGAGAGCCCCACGTTGTCAGCGGGGTTGTGCTGAGGTCTGGGGTCCAGTGCCTGGCACCCAGGTGCTCGGGAAAGAGGAGCTGCTAGCCAGTGTCCACACTG
>NW_006359921.1:0-670 GCF_000327345.1 Myotis davidii
AGCCAATAAGCACATGAAAGATGTTCAACATCACTAATCATTAAGTAAATACAAATCAAAACCACCATGAGATGTCACCTTACACACATTAGAGTGGCTACTCTAAAAACAAAAACAAAAAAAATGAACAAACAAAAAATAACAAGTGCTGGCAAGCATATGGAGAAATTGCAACCCTTGTGCACTGCTGGTGGAAATGTGAAATGGAATAGCCATTACAGAAAGCAGTACGGTGGTTCCTTAAATATGAAACAGTCCTATCATATGATCCAGCAATTTTACTTCTGGGTATATACTCAAAAGAATTGAAAACAGAGTCTTGAAGAGATATTCATACACTATGTTCATAGCATTATTCACAGTACTGAAAAGGTGGAAGCAATCCAAGTGCCCATTGGTTAGTGAATAGATAAACAAAATGTGGTGTATACTGCAATTGAATATAACTCAGTCTTAAAAAGGAATAGCATTCTAACACAGGCTACAACATAAAAGAAACTGGAAGGAATTATGCTAAGTGAAGTAAACCAATCACAAACGATGAATACTGTGTAATTACACTTATATGAGATACCAAAGTCAAATTCATAGAGTCAGAAAGCAGAATGGTGGTTCCCAGGGCTAGAGGGAGGAGGGAATGGGGAGTTGTTATTTAATGGGTACAGAGTTT
>NW_006359922.1:0-669 GCF_000327345.1 Myotis davidii
TTAATTCATGAGAGTGTATGAGGATTAAATCAACTAGTAGCTAATTGATACATAGTACTTCAAACTGTGCCTAGCACAAAATAGCAATATATATGGTTACTATTATTATTATTAGATTCTTTATGTCAGCGCTGCAAGTCAGAAGATAGAAGAAAACCATCAACAGCTAAAAAAGCTAAACTCAAGAGATCCTATATCAAGCCAGTTGTCCTCTGTTCTGATGACTATGTGGCTATGCAAGAATTCAGGGGGTATATCACTACATACTTCATCTGAGGAATTTTGACAAATGCATGTTCCTTATCTTAATGGAATATGAAGAAAAGAGGAAATAGAGACATCCTTAATCTTACACCTATGTGAGAGGGCCTCAAGCTCTCTGCAAGGCCCCCAGATCAGAAACAGATCAAATATTAATTTATTGAAAAACATTTGGATACCCTTTGATGTCAAGAGCCAGTGCTCATAGCCAGCACAGTGCAAACCATCAATACAAATATCCACTCCTAACATGAGCATTCTCCAGAGCTCTTCCATTACATGTGTGATATAAGCAACACCAATACTTAGGGTCAGGAAAGAAAAATTAAATAATTTGCCAAACCTTTCCTCTCAGATAACATGAATGCAATAGTTCTTCCACATTGAAGTCTCATTTTCCACTAGTAC
>NW_006359923.1:0-669 GCF_000327345.1 Myotis davidii
AGTGGTGGTGTTTAGTGCTGGTCATAAAAACAAGAGTAATAGGTAAGGACTAACATTTACTAAGTGCTCTCTATGGGCTAAAATCATCACACATATTATCATATTTAATGCCCACATAGTCGTAATTGCTAGGCCAATTTAAACTGACTCTGAAAGACTTGGTTAAGTAACTTCCTTAAAATCAATACCAATTAAGCAGTCCTTTTGTTGCTGTTTTTTGTTGTTAAATTGATATTTTTACTTTTTCATTAAATTGATTGGGGTGACATTGGTTAATGAACTTAGATAGGTTTCAAGTGTACATCTTTATGATACACTATCTGTCTTTTGCATTGTGTGCCAATCACCCAAAGTCAAATAAACTTGTCTCATCATATATTTGACTCCCTTACTCTTTAGTATCCCCCCACCCTCCATCCCTCTGGTAACCAGACCATGCATATCTCCAACCATAATGTTCTATAGATGACGGACCTATCAACCTTGTCATGTACATGGAAGATGTATGTTTCCTAATGGTTTTGCTTATATTTTAGTAATTTTAATGTACACAAGAGTTTTAAAATATAAATTTTCAGTGTTATTCAAAATTAAACAGAATTATTTCACCCAACCGGTGACTCACTGGTTGAGAATCTACTTAGGAACCATGATGTCTCATTTCAATTC
>NW_006359924.1:0-670 GCF_000327345.1 Myotis davidii
TTTATGTTTTTCTATGTTTTATAAATTTCTCAAGAATTGTTGTGTTTTTGAGAAATTAGATATTGCAGTCTTTAAGATCAGGCTGCCATCTGCTAATTAAATGCAACTCATCAATTCTCTGTGGTTATTTTATTATGTACAGGATAGCCCATTAAGAGTGAAACTGAAACCACCATCTGCATTCTAGTTAAGATTAATTGCAACTCTGATGCCTCAGTAAGATATACAAACTTAATTCATTGTTGGATAGTAGAAGTGATAGCACTAAACTATCTCTTAGGACGCTTATTAAAACATCTCTAATTTTTATTTAATAAATAAAGTTGCTAAACATTAAGAGGAGAAAGAAGAGGAACAATCCTATAAGGAGCCATTAATATCGCCTTGAGTTAATCATATTAATTGTCAAGAGATTTAAAAGGGAGTTGTCTTCAGACATTTTTAATGAAATACATTAACAAAGAAAGTTTTTTTAAATGGGCATATCTTATAACACCAGAATATTTTTACCAGTTCTTTTTGTGTGTGTTTGTACCAAAATAAGTACAAAAAATTATTTGTGGTGCATTAGAATAAAAATACATGCAAACAAAGATAATAAAAGACTGATGCCCAACAATTAGTTCTAAGATTCCTAGCAATCAGAAAAAAATGGAAAGTACAATCTTAT
>NW_006359925.1:0-670 GCF_000327345.1 Myotis davidii
CTATCCACTGAGCCAAACCAGCTAAGGCTATGGTTGTATTTTTTAAACTAAATAACCTTGAAGTCTAAATATTGTTAAACTCAACTATAATAAGCAATCTTGATATAAAGATACTACATTAAACAATAATATGCTACTAAACAATAATATACTACTGCTTTCATGCCCTTTCAACTCTTATGTCCTCAAAGTTCGAAGAGGTTATGAAAAAAAGACTGTCCTTCTGAAACATTCAGATGATATTGAAAACACCCTTAGGAAGCAGAACTGCAAAGAAATTGTCTTAAATACTCTGAATAAATTTCATATTTTTAATATATGTCTTACTGTAGGTGTCCCAAGACAGTGGAAAACTTCTGTGTTCATAGCAGAAATGGTTATTATAACGGACATACTTTTCACCGTATAATTAAGGTAGGTTATACAAATTGTATCATTTAAGGCACAACAAGAGGTTTAAACCTAAGGCATAGCATTCTCTCACACTTAGTTTATTAGAAAGGAAGAGGAAAAATAGACTATGGAAGCCAAAAGAATAGTCATGAATATCAAATCTAGAAAAGGACTGGAATAGTAGCGTAATTACCATTTTAGAAACACTGCAACAATATTTTTTCAACAGCTGAAAACAAGGTCACATAATGAGTAAAGGGGTCATGCTGAGATAAAA
>NW_006359926.1:0-670 GCF_000327345.1 Myotis davidii
GGGACCCTACCAGTGCATGCATTTCATGCACTGTGCCTCTAATATATATATATTTCAAAAAAATACATACAATCCTAAATTATGACAATATCTCATATATTACTCCACTCCTTGGCCACATTATTTCCTTCTGATAGATCGACTCAGAGAACCAACTTCTACATTTCCTTTGTGGCACTTTATATGAAGTAATAATGAATAAATGCTTATGTAAATAGTTGTCCAATACTGATCTCCATTCTCTGAATGGGAGCTCCATATGGGTAGCTCAGAGTGCAGCATCTTAAGGGTGCACTTAATAAGCATTTGTTGTATGGATGAATGAATAATACAAAAATTGAAAGTGAATTCTTATTTTAATTATTTCTTAATAAATACAAATTTCTATCTCTGCAAATGGAAGCCACCACTTTCTCTACCTAACAATACAGTAAATGCTCAGAATAACTAAAAGTAGTGCCTAATTAGGTGACATTTAAAGGTAGGAAATAGCATAACAGCAGTAACTTGGCACAGTTATGATTAGATCAGAAAGTAAGGCAGTAGAAAGGAGGAACAAATTATTCATTAGGAAATGCATTTGAGATAGTCCTGAAAGAAATTAGGAGAATCTGTGGAATGTAAGTCCAGTGCCCGGTGTCTCAATTAGCTAGATCTCTAAACATATATC
>NW_006359927.1:0-670 GCF_000327345.1 Myotis davidii
GCTGCCTCCTGCATGCCCCACATTGGGGATCCAACCCAAAACCTGGGCTTTGCCCTGAGCTGGAATCGAACCACGACCTCCTGGTTTATAAGTTGACATTCAACCACTGGGCAACACTGGCCAGGCTCCAAGTAAATATTTTTAATGTAAAAAATGAAAAGTAGTGTAATAGTTGTTTGCTGTGTAACAGAAACTTAGCACTTGCAACCACAAGCATTTAGTAGCTCACAGTTTCCCTAGAAAAGACTCAGAATGTCATAGCTGGGTCCTTGCTTTAGTGTCTCCAAGGCAATGATCAAGGCATCAGCCAGGACTGGGTTGTCATCCAGAGGATCACCTGTGGTAGGATCTGCATCCCCACTCACGTGGTTGTTTTCAGGAATCAATTTCTTGTGGTTGTCTGACTGAGAGATTCCTTGTTGTGTCTGTCAGTAGGAGGCTGCCTTCAGCTCCTGGAGGCCACTGGCAGGTCCTCACCACTCGAGGTTCCTCAACATGGTCATTTGCTTCCTCAGGTCAGGAAGGTGGTAAAACACTCTAGCAAGGTGAACATTAAGGTCTCATATCCTTAGTCATTAATGATCACATATTTCCCACCACTGTTTTTATATCCTTAGTGCTAGAATTAAGTCACAGTTCCCACACACACTCAGTATGAGGCTTTCATAAG
>NW_006359928.1:0-670 GCF_000327345.1 Myotis davidii
CAGAGTCCATACTTTCTTAAGGATCCAATGGATAGGATGAATAAATAGATGCATGGCTAAGTTTCCACACTATGCTCAAGGCAAAATCATAAATTAGGTCCCTGAAGAAAACACTGCTCTTTCCTTCCATAATCAGGAAGTTACTTTCTGACCCTGGAAACTGCTGTGCCATTTGACAACAGTAGTGGCCCTCTCTTCTTCTACAGTCCCTCAGTACGATGTGCCATGACTCTCTTCCCATGAGATCCTGTTCAAAACACAATCTTATGCAGGAGATTTAAAAACCTCTATCATACTCAGGATTCTAAGAGTAATAAAGTCAAGTGTTTAGTTTCCCAAACACAGCAGCAGAAAAATAATAGTAGCAAGATATCATTGACACTGAGACAGACAGCTGCATTCATCAGAGTATATACCCTGACCCTGTTCAAAATTCAATCACATCCTTGTTCCTCCTCTTAACTTTAAACAATTATTTCCAACAACAAAAACAATTTAAAGTAATATAACTATCCTTCATGAAAATAAAGATACTTTTAATTTCTCTTCAAAGAAAGACTCTAGACTTCCTCAGATATGTTCCAACTACAGGAATGCTTATTCTTCATTTAATGCAATGATGATCCCATTTTGATATTCTGTATCATATTTACTATCTATACTAATAAAA
>NW_006359929.1:0-670 GCF_000327345.1 Myotis davidii
GCAGAAATCGACCCTTTGCAAAGTGTAGGGTCTGTAAGTCAAAACCAGAGCCTTCAGTGTCTAAGGGAATTCTCATCCCCGTGCTGGGTGGCCCCAGGCCCCTTTGAAAAGCTAGTAGAAGGTATGGTGCCCCTTCCCAGAAATATGTACACACACACAGGACACCAAAAGGTGCGTAGTGTAGGCGGTTCCCACACCAGGTGAGGCCCTGGTACCTGTGGATTATGCCAGTCGGTTGCAGTGACTCTGTGGGGATACAGCACACAGCGCCTTGCCCATTACCGTTCAGCCACAGGTGGGAGTGTACTGTCAGGACAGTCCACCCGCAGGACACCCCTTAGATGTGTGCACTGCGGGGCGCCCTGCTTTCCGCGGAGCTGTCACAAAGGACAGCACTTGGCATCCTCACTGCTCTCTGCCCGGGAGCACCGACTCCAGAATTCTGGTGCCCGTTTCTCCGGGGTCACTGCCAGCGGAGTATACAGCTCCTGACCGACGGGCACCCGGCGGCCCCGGGAGCCTGAGAGACCAGGGGCGACTCGCATTCATCCCTAGACCCCGGGATCCCCCCACCTGCGCATGGGCCCTGGGAGGGTCGGCGGCGGCACCAGCGCGGCGGCGGCGGGCGCGCTCCTGTGAGCGCGGAGAGGGCGCCCGGCCGGCGGTGCCA
>NW_006359930.1:0-670 GCF_000327345.1 Myotis davidii
CACAAACATTCTTTACAGGTTTGAGTGTTTTTATATTAATAGTCCCAACAACTAAGCCAACAAATAAGCCAACACCTCCACTTGTGGCTGACATCCCTTTATGGTTCACTCAAACCCTTTGAAGTTGTATCATCAATTTATTTTTCTCCACAAGAAAATCGCCATTGCCAGCAAGCATGCTCTGCTACTAAGATAACAAACATAAAAACAAAAACAAACACTCCTTGGCCTTATTGAACTATATCTGCCATTTTTATCCTCTCATTTTTAGAAAATGTTATAAAAAAAGAAAGATTTCTGTGTCCGCTACCTCCAATCCCTTAATTCCAATTCTTTCATAATCTTCTCCAACATATTATTCCCAACAACATAATGAAATTTTCTCACAGGATTCTTCAAATGGAATCATTATTTTCCAGTCCTTCTTGTTTTTGGAGCTCTTGGAAACATTTAAAACAGAATATGTTCCCTGTTTTCGTGAATCACTGTCTTCACTTGTCCACTGGGACAATACATCCTCAAGTTTTCTCTCCTACTACAAATAAGACTTTTCTCAAACTTCTTTTTGAGATCTTTCTTTCCAAACTCTAAATATGGATTCTGCTGACTTCAGCCTGTGCGTTTTGTGGTGGGTTTTTTTGTTTGTTTGTTGTTTGTTTGTTTGTTTGTT
>NW_006359931.1:0-670 GCF_000327345.1 Myotis davidii
GATTGGGTTTCCTTGCCCTGGGGCAGGGGTTGGAGGTAGCTGCTACCATCATCAAGATACTGGAAAACTAGGCATTGCATGGAACCAAATGTTCAGTTGACTAAACTCATCAGTGCTTGGGCGAACAAAATTATGTTGTGGGTGGAGGGAGAGACTGTGTTGATCTGGGCTGACAGGCAGCACCTGGGACACAAAAGCCCGGAATCAGAGGCTTGCGGCAAATCATGAGAAACACAGGGGGAAGAAGAACACTAGGTGTTTATTTTCTGTGGAATTGGAAAGGATCAAACCAGGCTCCTCTAGGTCTGGAAAGGCCAGAGGGGCCTGGGGGACTCTGGGTAAGGTTATCGTTGTTGATTACAGAGCCCAAAGGTAAGTTTCACTGTTATTTTCAGGCAGTTGTTACATTTCCATTGGCTTGGTAGTAATAGACTGCCACCCCCTTTCACTGTGACAGAGGAAAACCAGCTTCTACCCCCTGAACCTGCACAGTTCCTCCTGAGCCATGGGTTAGCATGGAAATAGACTGGAAACGGGGTGGGCTCAGCCCCACTGCTATGGAGATGCTCTGGAGCCGATTTTGCCATCTTTACTCCTGCAGGAAAGCAGGGTTTTGATGGCACGGAGCTGCTGTTGGCTCACTGTGTTCACACACTGGAGGGGACTGCCA
>NW_006359932.1:0-669 GCF_000327345.1 Myotis davidii
GCTTTTCAATCATACCCTGCCTTAGAAAGATGTCCATTTTATTTTGAATGAAAAGGAAAAACCATATTAACATGGTGTTTTTGTTTGCTTTATAATACTTAAAAACATTCATGCGCATGTATGTTTATATGATTATAGTAAAAAGTCTGGAAATAAATACCAGAATTATCTACAGTAACCGATAGGACTAGAAATGCAGACAGTACTTTCCCCAAAGGAGTTAGGTCCAGACATTAAACCGTCATCTTTTGTTGTTCTCGCTGTCAGAGATTCGCTTTGTCAAGGTTTTAACGGTCACTCCTGGTTCAGTGAAAACTCCGATAAACCCTCCCTCTCAGTCCCATTTTCATCATCTTATCGCTAAGCAGAGCTTCTCAGCATAACATTCTATTATTTTTCTCATTTAGTTTCAAAATCTTAGAGTTGTCCTTATTCTTTGTAACTGCCGGCTCAGTCCGTCTTCGGCAAGGGATGAAGTGAAACCACCAAACTTTGTCCTGTCCGAGTTGGGATGTTTCTTTGTCCTGTGTCTTGCTCTCTCCGTCGTCCCTCAGCCGGGATTTCCCCTCTCACCTGTGAGCCTTCTCTTTCTTTATATACCGTCTGCCGGCTTCATCGGTTCTCTCTTCCGCACTTGTTTCATATGCCTCACTGTTGCTGTCCTGAAAA
>NW_006359933.1:0-670 GCF_000327345.1 Myotis davidii
CCTGTTAATTAGAAGAATGGTGAAACATTGAGAGATATTGAGCTCTGCTTGAACCTAAAAGAAAAGCAGCTTCATGCTTCTACTTTGTGAAATGTGTCCTGGGCACCTGTCTGCAAATTAAGTCACTGAAACCTCTTTTTCTGTGAACGGTTTCCTCAGGAGACTGTGATGTTTAGGGAAAGGACATGATTTGCCAAAGGAGAAGGGTCATAAGAAAGAGAAACCACTGTTCATGTCTGCTTTTTCCTGTTTCTGAAGTGTTTCCGTCCACACAGGAAGGAACAGTTTGGGATGTGAGCTGTTACTATGGAGATAACCAGCCAAGGTCACTTGTTTGAAGGAGCCCATGGCCTCACAGCATTGGTTTAGAAACACTTGAAGTTGGGATTTGTTTCTTGACTCAGGCAATGAGCTTTGAGCCCACAGCCACCTCCACCCATGGCATGGAGGAGGTTACCCAGGAAGTACACTGCTCTCCTTGTGTCCTGGACAACCCCTTCTTTCTTCTCCTTGCACCTTCCTGCCCCATGCAATACAGGGCTGAGCTTTTGTTCTCTCTGCTCTAGGAATTTATTTTCTTATCTTTCCTTTGTTGCTAAGAAACACTATAAAAGGCCTTAGTTGGTTTGGCTCAGTGGATAGGTAAGCCTGTGGACTGAAGGGTCCCAGG
>NW_006359934.1:0-670 GCF_000327345.1 Myotis davidii
TTTCCACAGGGGCTGCCCTAGTTTGCAGTCCCACCGACAGTGTACAAGGGTTCCCTCTGCTTAAGGCATCCATTTTGAAAACCTAAACATGACATGAGAACCAAGATTTCGTTTGTGGTTACTTTGATTTTCAGCCTGTAATGTTATTAGAAGTGGCTTTAGGCATTTTTCTTTCCTTTTCTTCACTGTCTGTGTTTTTGAGACTCCTGGCTCATGTATTTGGCCTGAATACAAACAACAGAAGGACAACCCAAAGGAAATTAATCCATCGCAGTTCGAATTTCAATTTTGCCTATTTTTATCGCTCACATTTTTTACCATCTGGAAATTTTTCCATCACTAGCTAAAAATACGATGCTCCATTTCAAAGACTTTGGAGTTTTAAAGACAGACACATGCAATTTTATTCTCGTTGTGTATGGCATTATTTAGTATACTTAAAGGAATAGGCCAATTTTAATAATCCCTCACATTGACTACATAAACACTGCATATATGCATGTATGTGCCAACGTTGATATTTGTACTTGAATGAAGTCGAAATACCTGCATAGCTCATGGACACGGACAATAGTGGGGGGAAGGCCTGGGTGGAGGTAGAGGGAGGGGAGAACACAGTAGAGGGATTCAATGGGGAGAAAAAGGGGGGCATCTGTAATACTTTCAACAA
>NW_006359935.1:0-669 GCF_000327345.1 Myotis davidii
TTAAAGGGCCAGAAGGTTGAGAACCACTGAATGGATTTATCGATAAAAATCCTCCTTATAACTTATCACTACTTAATATCAGAATTATGCTCATTTGTTTCTAAGAGTCAGCATCTTTTTTCCCCAGAGAACTCCCTATGTCTACCTGAGCCCACACTGGTCTGCTTCTGGGAAGCCTGACATGAGGCAGCGTGTAATAGAGGTTGTTCTAAGCAGCAGAGTGGATTTTATATGATTCTGAGACTGGATCTCTCATCAATCAAGTAGCAACAGATTGGCCAATAGAATGGTATTACTTTCTGGCATATTTATATTATAGCATTAAAATTGTTAATTATTTTACATGTGATAATCTGGGTTAGAATATAAGTGTAATATCTGCTATATTGTGTTATATCTATAGCATCAGAAAGATATAGGGGAATGGTCATTACAAAGACAGTAGGACTTAATTGTCTGTTGCTGTACATTACTATTCCTACTGCATTCAATGGAGAAAATGATAGGCTCAAATAAGCCAACTAGTAATTGGGTGCATTGTAGGAAAGTTATAAAAAATGTCCATGGAATCATTGAAAGAGGTCATAATTTCCTGCCATTGGAGGGAAATGGATGCTGATGATCTGGCCAAAGATCTGATTATAAGAGTAGGAGAATTTCCATTTTTCT
>NW_006359936.1:0-670 GCF_000327345.1 Myotis davidii
TTGTCATCTCCTGCCAGAACGATGCAGAAAGGGGCCAGGGAGCTCAAGCCCAGTCAGTTTAATGAGAAGAATACATCACCTCTTCTGTCACTCCATTGACCAGAGCATAGGCAAACTCCATAACCAGCTGCAGGGGAAGATGGGGAATATAGCCCAGCGAATAGCCTCCAGTATGAAAAAGGAAGGAGAGATTGGACAGCATAGCAGCCTGCAACAGACGTCAGCCAACAGAGGGGCTTGGGAGTTATGGTAAGGAGTTCAAACGCCGTCCTAGAGGAACTGGAGAGATTTGGGTTAGAGTACAGCATGGAGAGATTTCTAGAGAGTTCTATAAATAAAAGGTTCAATGATAGCAAAACTTGAGCAAGGAGACGAAGTAGGATGAAGAAAATGCAGGATGATTGGAGAAAAGTGGCCATTGGTCAGGTATGAGGGGCAGTTGGAGAAAGGAAGGAGTCAGGGATGATTCCAAGTTTTGGGGTGGAAAACCCAGTGCACAGTGACACAGGAGAAGACATCTATGTAGATGGGCCCAGCAGAGGAGTGGGAAGGATCTGAGTTCAGTTTTGAAGAATTCATCAGACAGTTTTAAAGGTGGGTCAAAAGTAGGTTTGCAGTTACACCATTGTTTGTATGGAAAATAAATCCTATATAATAAAAGGGTAATATG
>NW_006359937.1:0-670 GCF_000327345.1 Myotis davidii
CACAAGCCATGTGAGGAGAGACCTGGTTTAAAGGCCTCAGGACAAGGCAGCTCTTCCTCCTCACAGAGGAGGAACTGGGAATTTTAAGAACAGCAGATAAAGGGGGCCTGGGGTCAAAAAGGACTGTGAAGTGGTGGGGAAGGCAGGTAACTGAAATTCTGCAAAAAATCCTAAATTGGTGATGGAGGTACTGGCATGTAGGTTGCCATGGGAACACCTAAGTCTTACAAAAAATTAAGGGGAGGAGAAATGATCGTTATTTGCTTGGGATGTGAGCTCACATCTAGGAACCTCAAGAGAATTAACTGAAGAGACTATTAGGAACAATGAAATAATGTGGTAAGATGGTCAGTAATAGAACTAACTTAATAATGTATATAGACTTTAAAATATGTTAAACAATTAAAAATGAAATTGAAATCCATTTCATAACAGTAGAAATCATAAAATATCTAGGAATCAATTTGATGAGAAAGGTGAAACCCTTACATGGAGAGAACCATAAAACTTTACTGAGAGATATAAAAGAAGACTTAAATGTGTATCAGGAAATATCTTATTGAATTCTAAGAAGATTTAATCTTACAAAAATGTCAAATTTTCTTTAGATTTTTTCTAACTTGAGTCCATTCAGCCTAGCCAGTATGGCTCAGTGGTTGAGCATCAACCT
>NW_006359938.1:0-670 GCF_000327345.1 Myotis davidii
TCTTTTAAGTACATATTCTTATCATGACACAAATACGTGCTCAGCTAGTAACTTGCAGAACTGGAATGGAGTTGAAGTCCAGGGATCAGATTCCAGAATCCGTGCAAACAACATTGTGCTGTTTTGCCTCCCATCAGTTAGCATGACTGTTAAGTTTCTAAGGGACTTAGGAATATGAGGGGTTATAATCAGAGAGATAACTGTGGACTCCAGTAGGCAGCTGAAATGGGATGGAAGCAGACGTCCCAGCAGTGGAGATGGGCAAGGACCTAAAGGACAATGATTTGGGGTCCTGGAATCATTCATAATGATGGCAAGAGTCTTCTGAGGGATGTTAGGAAGTGTGGCATGTGCATGAATAGAGAGGTGGCCCAACATGCCTGTATTTGGGAACAATGAAGCAGGACCTTCAGGAGCTACAAAGGCTTTACCCCTTCTTTACCAATGAAGAATGAATGAGTGTTTAAATTTCTTAAGAAGATAAAGTGGAAAGAATGTTGACTATGGAATCTACAGTCCTAGCACCAGCACTAATTATCTCTGTGACCTGGAACAAAGGATGTTACCAATCTTGACCTTAAAAGTGTCGCCTGTGCCACATAGGGTATCATATGAATTCACGTGATGACATTTCAATTGTCATGCAAATATAATGTGGCGAATTAATATT
>NW_006359939.1:0-670 GCF_000327345.1 Myotis davidii
AATGATTTTATTATTCTCTATGGATCTTCTCTAAGAAAAAAAATTAACTTATAAAATGGGATGTGTAGGTGCCTCTTGAAAGCAAGCGTGCTTTCCTAAAACACTTGCAAAAATATTTGTCCACCTTACGCTAATCCACAATCCAGGCTGTTATAGCCAAACAGGCACTTGGGTAACTTTATACAAAGCACATTTTTAATACTAATTTACTCAATACTTAATTATTAATTGAACCTTTGGCTTGATACTTAGTACACAATCAAACCATATGACTAGTATTCACTAGTTTCATCCTTACTAAGGCACCTTTGAAGTATTATTTGGTCTCCCACTTGGGACAGCTACTGCAAAAAGGATTATGAGGGTTATGGTGCCTTGTCCCCTGAGTAGCTTTTTTTCATAAAGAACTATACTGGTTTTCTGAATTTATTCATCTGTTTTAAGCTGGTTATTGTGAGTCTGTCTCTGAGAGATAGATGTGTTTTCTCTGTTTACAAAACATTTCTGAGTCTAGGAGGCTGATAGCTAGAATGATGATGTCACAGTGGTAATGAAGGTGTTTAGAAGACAGCCAAGTTACATCATTATTTATAATGCATGGATTTTCCTATTTAGTAAATCTGTTAAATTGCAAGGAGGGTACATATGTAAGCATACAAACACACACACA
>NW_006359940.1:0-670 GCF_000327345.1 Myotis davidii
TCCACTGAGCCAAACCAGCTAGGGCTCAATTTCCTCTCTTGACAGTAGCTGCAAAGACACTGCAAAGAGGGAGAGTAGAGAAATAAAGAAGAGGTGATGCTTACAGTATACTTTTGATAGGTCTTACTATTATGCCTATTTTTCAGATAGGGAAACAGAGTACCAAGTTGTTAAGTAATTCACGTTAGGTCCTTCACCAACATGCAGCTTCAGTGTCTGTTATCAAAGGAATTTGCCTATATGTCTTTAGGATTTTCAAAAAAGTGAGGAAGGTTAGACAGGTGTTAGCAAGAAAAATCAATATGATATAATTATTGATTAAGTTGGAAGCAAAGAGTCAGAGGAAGAATTGGGAAAATTAATGATACTACTAAGAGGTGACACTATTAAGAGCATTGAAATGTCAGATCTTGCACATAATTAAAAATATTCATATATAGTAGAAATCAAGGCAACCTTAGCAAAAGCAAAACAGCAATAAAAATGAAAATTTAGACTATAGAAAAAGATCCAAAGATATTGTCATTCCCTAAGAAATATTTTAAAATAACTACAAATGCTGTGCAAGAGGATAAAAGACAAAATAGAAATTGATAATAGAATTAGAAAACATTAAAACTATACAGATGGGCCCTCGGGTGAGGATTAAAACAAAATGAAACAAAAAAAA
>NW_006359941.1:0-670 GCF_000327345.1 Myotis davidii
TGTTAAAAATTTGTTCGTGCCATTTGCTGAAGCATTAAGTGTAACCATTAGTGTTTTTCCCATTACAGGTGCCACATCACTGGTACCACGTTAACTCTATATACCATAGGAACCTACATCATTGAAATTTTATCCTCACATTTTTATTTTAAATATCAACCTTACACTGCAGTGAAAACCAGCTTATTCCTGACTATGTCACATGTTTCCTATAATGTGACTGCGAAAGAAAATGCTTTCAATTATCAGCCTACGCGAACACTCACTCTTTTCAATTCCCTGCTCATATCCCACCTTACTAATGAACAGTACCACACAGTTGATTTTTTCCCTTCTTTGACCCCACTATAATGTAAAGCATGTCATAGTGTTCACTACTTATTTCATTTATTTTTCATGTGTCAGCTGAATTTTCTCATCAATGTCTTACATCCTTTTATGCCATCAGTAGTCCATGAAGAAGTTATATTCATCTAATTTTATTCCAGCAACATTTCTTCAACTATGCACTAGGCTCAAATGTCAAAGAAAATAATGAAGGCATAGTCATTGTTTCAGGGAGCTTAAATGCCAGCACTAGATGTGCTGAAGACTCAACATACAGTCTTATTCATAAATGCTTTGTTTTGCACTATCCAATGTCCCAATGACTGGAGAAAAAGAGACATTT
>NW_006359942.1:0-670 GCF_000327345.1 Myotis davidii
ATATTCTTTCTCATTTTATTTTTAGGGCTATCATCGACCCAATCATTATATTGCTACCCAAGGTAAGTTTATTTCAGCTTTAATGTCTTTCTTCAGTTATTTGCCCATTCTGTATCATTGTGTACCTATTTCACCCTCCCTCAGATATTTGCACATTGCTATAGCACCATTTATTGCAGTTCTAGTCACCAACACATACACCTTGTTTTAACAGCAGAAGTTCTGCTATGTAATGGTTTAGTTAGAATTTAATACTGAGATCATTATAAGAATTATATTCATCAGTTCATTATTGAATTAAATCTCTCTACCTTAGGAATTAATCTGACATCTGAAAATATATGTAATCATTAAACATATATGTACTGAACACCCTCTGTGCAAAGACCTGTGTCAGTTGCCACCAGAGATGCAAGCTGACTCCAGCAAGCTCTCTTTCTCACACTACTTGCAGTTTAGTGGGGAAGATGTGAAATGCCTATATACTAGTACGTACACAATCAATTAAAAACTTGTGTGAGAAGTACAGAGAAAATGTTAGGGGAACTTGGAGAAGAAAATATATTTTAGATCAGATGTGATGACCTGAAAACAGCATTGTAGCAGAGGTGAGACTGGAAGAACTTCTAAAGGGCAGAGATATGAGCAAAGATCTGAATTCAAGAAATGT
>NW_006359943.1:0-670 GCF_000327345.1 Myotis davidii
GTGTGTGTGTGTGTGTGTGTGTGTTTCAAAGCTCTGGCCATGAATCATATTCTCTTATTAACCATGATGTTTGCTAACAATTATTGGGCTTGTCTCATTTCTGTCCACGGGAATGCTCGAAGACTGAGGCCGAGCCTTTGATTGCTGCATTTACTTAAGCAACAATGGTTAAAAAGGACAGGCACTTAGGGTTACATTTGTTGTTTGTTTTCAAGTCTGTAAGAATTGAAATAACCTGGGAGCATTTGTTCTGAACTGTACAAATTCCTATATTCTGAGGTTGCATCCAGAAATGATTCTGGACACATAGGAAATACGAAAATTCAAACACCTTTGTAAAATTAATGAAAAATAGAAATCGTATTTTTTAACAATTTAAAGGTTAACAAGTCAAGATGAATTTCACTCAGATTAGCAAAAACACTTACTGTTAATTGATAAAGAAGTCAGAGTGGAACAGCTAAGAAAGGGACCGTGGGCCTCTGAGGATAATATGGCTCAGGCAGAGCTGGGAGAGTAAGCAAATCAAAATAGAGAACTTTTAGCTACTTTGAATTTCAGATAAACAAGAAGTAAATTTTTAGGATACTTTTGTCCAATGCAATATTTGTAACATTTTTACCTAAAAAAAAGCATTCATTGTTTACCTGAAATTCAAATTTCACTGGGT
>NW_006359944.1:0-670 GCF_000327345.1 Myotis davidii
TGTGTGTGTGTGACAGCCCTATGTTAATGTTTAGATCATGAGCTAATTTACTTATATTGTATTTTCCCCCTTCTAATCTATAGTTTCCTTTATTTTAAGGAGTGTGTTTTTCTTCTTAGTACCCTACAGAGTGCCTGGCTCATTGTAAGAGGTCAATAAGTATCTGCTGAAGGAATGAATGAGTAAGCAGAGCCTGGGAACTTAAGGAGAAAGATTATCTTTCTGATGTGTTGATATATGATTAATGAATGAACTCTTTTGAGTTAAGTACTTTTTTCCATTATAGTGAGTAATTTCCATCCAGTTGATTGGATTGAGATAGAATCTGATGTGAAATGGTTAATCATTTAGTCTACAAAAAATACAAGATTGACTGTGGTTCAGTCTGTTTTCCCCTTTGAATAGACATGAGCGGTATAGATGAGAAATTCTAGCATTCGGTTCTAACAGAGACTTTAAAAATTTATACTCACTATCAGTCCATAACTCAGAATTTTCCCTTTTTTCTTAACTGCTATGGGGAAAAATAGAATTTATAGATCTTTTAAAAATCTAGCATTATTGATTTAAAGGATTACAGATTTTACTATATTATGCTTATAGCCTTTTTATTTATACTACTTAAAACATTTATTTCTGTTATAATCTAGGTTTCAGGCTTACAATTTGT
>NW_006359945.1:0-670 GCF_000327345.1 Myotis davidii
GAAATTAATAAAAATATATTTTAAAAAATATTTAACAAAGTTCACGAAAGCCAAGAAACATGGTGGGGTATTCACGGTTGTACCCCTCAAGTCTCTGCCACCTGCAGATGAGATAGAGGGAGAGCGGGCGCAGTTCCCCCACTCATCTCAGTAAGTGGCATCTCCCAAGGAAGCTTGACAGGGTGACCAGAGGGGAAAGAAGCCTCTCCCAACCTGCTGAGCTTTTCCTTCCACGGGCTCATTTGAAGCCACTAAAACTTCCTGTTGACCCGCAGCCAGGGCCCTGCTAAGTATGACACATCTGGCAGGCTAGAGGCGAATACCGGACAGAGAAAAGGGGGGCATGTTCCTTCCTTAATCCTGCACTCTCTCTCCCTTCGAGTAATGGGCAAAACAAGAGAAGATAAGCCTTGCCCACCCCAACCATTCCCTGGTCGCAGACCAATGGCTTCCTCCTTGCAACTGTCAGTGAACTCAGATTAGAAGTTTACCTTTCCCTGAAAGGAAAAAGAGCTGTCAGAACCACATGCAA
Organism: Myotis davidii; assembly: GCF_000327345.1. NCBI lineage: Eukaryota > Metazoa > Chordata > Mammalia > Chiroptera > Vespertilionidae > Myotis > Myotis davidii. Next base: position 533 of record NW_006359945.1, read on the forward strand.
AATCAGCCCCAGTTGTTAAATCTCATCTATAGAGATGCAGGACAATAAGCAAAACGGCCTCGTCGTTCTGCATTTCATACAGTTACTCTGAGTAACAGACAAATGCTCTTCAACATTCACTCGATTGTTAGCATCTAG
>NW_006359946.1:0-670 GCF_000327345.1 Myotis davidii
AATTGGTGCACACCCAATGGTTAGCCCTGGGGACTAGAATCATAGCATAGGGGGAGATGGGAGGTCACGTTTTTATCATGTTTATTTTTAATCTATTCGTGACGTCTGAACTTTTAAAAAATATAATTTAAAAATCATTTTTGAGCCTGCAGGAGGACTTGGGTTTAAATCCTGTAAGCTCTCTCCTGAGCCTCACCTGAGTTCTCCAAAAATTGGGGGTGAGGATGTCGGCTTTCCCAGGCGGCTGAGAGGTCAAACTGGATGATGGCATATTTAGAGTGGCCAGCATGGAGCTGGGCACACAGTCGGTGCCAAAACCTTGCACAAGTGAACTCCCCCCCTCGGAATGAAACAGACAAACAAACAAAAACTAGCCTGGATTCTGATCTGACCATTTCTACCTGGAGCAAGTCCCACCGCCTCTACCAGACTCAGTCTCCCCGTCTGCAAAATGGGCGCAGGCTGGGTGAGCGCTCCCAGCAAGGTGGTGGCGGTGATGTGTTTGCGAAGTCCAGGGCCTGCAGCCAAGCCCGGGGTTCCTACCACAGCACGGTGCCGCCTCCCTCTGACATTTAGGGGACCCGTGGGCCAAAGTCACCCTCTGTCCAATTTGTCTGGCCTGCAGGGTACTTTAGAAATATATTTTGGCCCTAACCGGTTTGGCTCAGTG